>NC_086444.1:472150122-472282622 GCF_028390025.1 Pseudophryne corroboree
GGACCATAATCTACAAAAGACATTATATGGTTAAAATATGTAACGATTGAGTCGCCCGCTAGACGCACATAAACTCTACCGTAAATGCGCATACCGTGCGCCTGCGGGTGCACGCAACAGCGAGTATGCGCACGCACGGGAGAGCCCATGGACTCGCAGCGGGGACACGCATGAGGTGCAAATATGGCAGTGTGTAGCGTGATATTTTCTGACTTGACAGTCCACCCTTTGGCAGTCACCAATAACTGCCACTTTCTAAAACATTTCAAAAAGAGAAAAATATATGTCATGTGTAAATACATTTCTATGATTGGGTAGGGGAGGAGAGGAGAAGGTAGGAAACGGGTATGACCTAGTGAGATAGCAGAAGCATGTGTGTATGAATCCATGTTTGGGGGGTCATGTATCATCGTGCAGTACGTGTCTTAAATCAAGCTTCGAGGTATTGCGAAGTATACATTTGAATTCCTTCTTATCCCATGGTACGGGTCTGTGGATGGGCTGTCAAACTTTACCGAGCTCTCTTCGGCTTTTGGTTGCAACAAAATGGGGGAGCACATTTTAGTTGATGATACATGAATGGGGGAATATGTGAATGCTGATATCTGTGCCTATATTCCCTATCGACTATGTGTGTTATTACCTGAAGGTTGTAGTGATGAAGATAAAGAACAATTATGGTAAATGCAGTGATAAACTATGTGAGTTTAATATACATTTGCCGATTGAGGTCTTGTCTTGTGTCTTGTCTTGTCTTGTCTCGATGTACATGTTGACTGTAGTCTCTTTGTGCTTTTGCTAATAAACGCAAGCAAAGCTTTATCAATGTCCATAGATTTACAAAAAGTGTTGGGCTAGCGTAAAATTAAAAGTACTAGGGACATGGGGGGTCTATGGCATAGTCCATCAGTTGTCTGTGTAAAAGGTTGTCAAACTTCTTCTTTAATCCATCTGTTGTCTGCATACAAGGTCGTCAAATTCCTCTTCCAAGCGGGTCTTTTTACCTTGGAGAAAAACAAAGGAGAAACGGGTGAAAGAAACGGACCGTGGAATCACATTTTCATCACAACATTGTCTCTATCGTTGGGTCATAAATCACATCAGTCGTTGTTATTACAGTATCTTCACTCCTTAAACTCATCACTCGGGCGCTACGTTTACACTTTGTTAAAACCCGAACGCATCTAAATATCAGACCGACCAATATGATGACACCCAGAACACACAAAAGGAATTTCCTACATCCATGATAATACCTTGGGTCCATTCTCCTAAACCAGAGAACCAATTTCGCGGGTTCAACCATGACACCCAACTGGTCAGCTCATTACCCACAGCGGCAAGGGTGAGATTGTGTTTCCTTCGGAACTCCCATTTTAATTGGAGAATGTCGTCCATCTTTTGGTCTATGACCTCGACCGGGTCCTCGGTGCTGTTTGTGATATACGTGCAGCACTTTATTCCATACTGAGTTGCTAGGGTGACACAATACCCACCCGTCACAGCTGTGAGATAATTGAGAATCATCCTATGCTGAACCAGTTCTGTTTTATAAGCTTGGAGCTCCCTTCCAGTATACCTAAATGTGTCATCATACATTTCAGTGATGTTGTCTAATAAATTTGCAAGCGCAGATATATATTTATAATTTATCACTCCTCTGGCGGTATGAGTGATATCTAACGCGATTAGGAATTGAATCCCGGTGGATTCACTGATCAGGTCAGAGGCCGGATGCTCTGTTCTCTCTATCAGGTGCCGTTTAACGATGTGCTCGTAATGAGTGTGAGTATAAGAAGCTTGGGCACTGCGGTGAATATCCTTCATTTTAGTGTGGGATACGGTCATTACCTCAGGCAGTACTTTTCCAATATAACATAACCCTTCTGAATTTGGGGCAAGCCACTTATACGCCTTCCTCCCGCATATGAAATATGCATCATCGGGGAGAACATATGGGACGGAGTAGGACATAACCATATTACACATTTTCCATATGAAATTTCCTAACCCTAATTCTCCCATCTGTTTAGTACACGTATCGGTTTGTACGATGTGTGCACAGTATCCTGGTGATACCTCTCCAACTCTCATGGTCCTACTTCCTAGGGTATACCTATATCGGAAATATTTTCCACTACCGGCTATGTGGCGTATAAGTTCTGTATCTGTTGGCATTCTATCGGCTCTGTATGAAAAGGTCATGGTTTGGTTATTCCATGACACTTCCCAATTTCCCGGCTTTCGGGGATTGGAAATGTTAAAACATACTAGGGATCTATCCACATGATATTTGTGGAGCTTCAAACTAGGAGGACTGGAGATATTAAACCTCCTGTCCACCGGCCTCCCACCACTTAGCTCAAGTACCTCCCCTATAGTTAGAGGGAAGGGCACTAATCCTGATTTGCTATGGCCTTGAGGTACTTGAGAGCATACCCAACAATCTGTCTGATTTAACACTTTACCCACTAAGGAGTGATAGTCACTCAATGGATGCAGGTCCATGTGGATATTAAAACTAGATTGGCATTTCTTGATACACCCATCCTCAACTACACTGTCACAGAGCCTACAGATACAGTTCTCTTCAGCTAACAATCCTTCACAATTTCTTCTATTGTCAATGCTATCGGATCGTTTTCTGATACTCGCCTTTGCTTGTTGATTATGTTGTTCTTGGAAAACTACGCCTCCATCTCTGTCATCAGAACCCATTCCAGAACCTCTCTCGACCTCCATGGTACTCTCGCCGGAACAGACTGCCCTGGTCAACATCATGGTCAACAGAAAAATCCTGATCACAGTCTCTTGGGGCAAGTCCATCTTATTGAAGGAAATGGAGAAGGATGAGAAGGGGGAAAGAAACAATTGAGGGAGATGGGATGGGAAGTGGAGAAAAACAATAAAAGGGAACAGGGAATCGACAACTGCCTCCGATCTTATTATTCTCAATGCTCAGGTGCCGTCTCAGTCCTCCTGAAACAGACACTCCAGTGATACAACTTCCTCCACCGTCTGTTCTTTATCACGGGACCTCTCTGGATCAGCAACCTTCTTACAATGGGACGAATGAACCCAAGTCTCTCTCTCGGCAATCTTCAATGCTGTCGTGCTAATCAATAAGACTTGGTATGGTCCCTCCCATCTGTCAATAAGGCAACCTGAGCGTAGAAAATTCCGTATCATTACATAATCCCCAGGTTCAATGTCATGACAATTACTATCTGGCAAATCAGGAATCACTAACTTCAGATTGTCATTCTGATTCCTTAGCTGTTTACTCATGTTAACCAGGTATTTTACAGTCACTTCATTGTTACACTTCAAATCATCCTGAGGGTTAATCATAACATGCGGTTGTCGACCAAACAGAATTTCAAAGGGGGACAGATTAAGAGGGGACCTGGGAGTGGTTCTGATGCTGTATAGTACAATGGGTAAAGCTTCTGGCCATGTTAATCCTGTTTCTGCCATAACTTTGCTCAATTTATTTTTAATAGTGCTGTTCACTCTTTCTACCTTCGCACTCGCCTGGGGGCGGTACGGAGTGTGCAGCTTACTATCAATTCCCATCAACTTACACATTCCTTGAAAGACATCACCTGTAAAATGGGTACCCCTATCACTTTCAATTATTCTAGGGATACCGTATCTACACACAAATTCCTGCACAATTTTCTTAGCAGTAAACATAGCGGTATTTGTGGCCGCAGGAAATGCTTCGACCCAATTTGAAAACACATCTATACAAACAAGTACATATTTCAAATTTCGACAAGGGGGTAATTGTATAAAATCAATCTGTATTACCTGAAAAGGGCCGCCTGTAGGTGGGATATGGGATGGTTCTGTTGGTATTGCCTTTCCGATGTTCTTCCTCAAGCAGGTAAGGCATGACATTGCTCTCTTACCTGCATGGGATGAGAATCCTGGGGCGCACCAATATGCTCTTACCAACTTGCACATTCCCTCCTTGCCCAGATGAGTCAGCCCATGTGCTGCTTCAGCTAAACATGGAAGGTATGCTCTGGGTGCCACTGGTTTACCCTGTCCATCTATCCAGAGTCCTGAGGACTCCTGGCCATATCCTTTTGACCTCCAAACTGCCTTTTCCTGTATGGAACACAAATTTTGCATTTCACACAACTTCTGTGTGTTGATGGTATTGAATACCATCAATTGTGTGGTGTCTGTCTGTCTGGGGGTACCAGCTGCTAACTTAGCAGCTTCGTCTGCTCGGCTGTTACCAAGTGATACTGGGTCTTGGCTATATGTATGTGCTTTACACTTGATAACAGCCACTCTGTCAGGTTCCTGTATCGCTGTTCGAAGTCTTTTGATGTGAGCTGCATGCGCTATCGGTGTACCAGCTGCCGTCATGAAATTTCTGAGGCGCCATAGGGCTCCGAAATCATGGACTACCCCGAAGGCGTATCTAGAATCGGTGTAGATATTGGCTGACTTTCCCTTAGCCAATTCACATGCTCTGGTTAGGGCAACCAGTTCAGCAACCTGGGCTGAGTGAGGTGGGCCTAGCGGTTCTGCTTCTATGGTGCCTTGGTCATCTACGACTGCGTATCAAGTACACAAGTCTCCCGAGTCCGTCTGTCTGTGACAACTACCGTCAGTGTAGAAAGTAAAATCTACATCTTCCAGTGGGTTGTCACTGATGTCAGGCCTTGCCATGAAATTTTGGGTCAAATATTCCATACAATCATGTGTGTCATCCCTTGTATTAAATCCTCCTTCCCCATCACTCTCATCCTCCACCCTTTGTGCCTGTCCAGGCACACCTGGGAGATATGTTGCAGGATTTAATGCACTGCATCTCCTTATGGTGATGTTTACAGGGACCATTAATGCCAATTCCCATCTTGTAAACCGCGCTGATGAGACGTGCCTGGTTTGGGCCGAATTCAGCAAGGCTGACACTGCATGTGGTGTATGAATTGTGAGGTTGTGTCCTAGCACTACATCTTCGCTTTTTGTGACTAGCAATGCTATCGCAGCGACACTTCGCAAGCATGTAGGGAGGGATCGCGCTACCGTATCTAGCTGAGCGCTGTAGTATGCTACCGGCCTGCTGGCATCACCGTGCTTTTGGGTTAGGACGCCTGCCGCGCAACCAGCACTTTCTGTTCCGTACAGCTCAAAGGGTTTCCCATAGTCTGGCATACCTAATGCTGGTGCCTGCGTTAGGCACTGTTTGAGTCTCTCAAATGCCATCTCGGATTCGTCTGTATGCGAAATCCGATCAGGTTTGTTTGATGAAACCATCTCCTGCAAAGGTAATGCTAGAATGGAAAATCCTGGGATCCAGTTACGGCAATACCCACACATTCCTAAAAACGTTCTGATCTGTTGCTGGGTTTGTGGCAGAGTCATGTCTCTAATTGCTTGAATTCTATCAGCGGTCAGGTGTCTCAGTCCTTGTGTTAGACAGTGTCCCAGATATTTTACTTTAGGCTGGCATAATTGTAGTTTGTCTTTGGAAACCTTGTGTCCTGTGTCTGAAAGATGAAACAGGAGCTGTTTCGTATCCTTCAGGGACGCTTCCAGTGAATCTGAACACAGGAGTAAATCATCCACATACTGTATCAATATTGATCCACTCTCTGGTTGGAAAGACTGTAAACAATCATGCAAAGCCTGTGAAAATATACTTGGACTGTCTATGAAACCTTGCGGTAATCGAGTCCATGTGTATTGGACTCCTCTGTATGTAAATGCAAACAAATATTGGCTGTCAGGATGCAGGGGTACCGAGAAAAAGGCGGAGCAGAGGTCAATAACAGTGAAAAATTTCGCAGTGGGAGGGATCTGCATAAGGATGACAGCTGGATTTGGCACTACGGGGAATTGACTCTCAACTATTTTGTTAATCCCCCTTAGATCCTGTACTAGCCTGTAACCCCTCCCCCCACTCTTTTTCACAGGGAAGATGAGACTATTGGCAGTGCTGGATGTTCTTACCAGAATGCCCTGTTGTAGCAAGCGCTCTATTACGGGGTATACTCCTAATTCCACCTCTGGCTTCAGAGGGTATTGTGGGATTTTTGGAGCTATCCTACCATCTTTTACTTGCACAACTACTGGAGCTACGTTTGCCATTAATCCAGTGTCTTGTCCATCTTTAGTCCAAAGTGACTCTGGTATTTGGGATGTCATTTCTTCTACCTGGGATGGATTCCTATTTATCATAACAGTATGTGACATTAATTTTGATGGGGAGTCTAGCATGTCTCGCACTTCCTGAGCGTGATTCTCAGGTATGTCTAAGAATACACCTTCAGGAGTACAATAAATGATGCACCCCATTTTACACAATAAATCTCTTCCCAGGAGATTAGTCGGTGCCGATGCCACCAGCAAAAAGGAATGCTTGGTATGCAAAGGCCCTATTGTAATCTCTGCTGGTTTGCTAACAGGGTAGTGCTGGACGACTTCCGTTACTCCCATGGCTGGAATTGTCTTACCAGTGGTTCTTATGCCCACTGTCGAATTTATCACTGATTTGGCTGCCCCCGTATCTACAAGGAAGTTTAATGATTTACCAGCTACATCGATTGTGACCTCGGGTTCACTTCCAAGGCTTGCAATCAATTTCACTGGCTGCAGATTACAGGTATGGCCACACCCCTATTGGGTATGGTGACCTCCCTGAATCGCGCTGGCAGCAACTACTTGAGAAGGGGGTAAATGGGAACTACCAGAGACTTGCCAGTCTATTTTTGGGGGATACCTTTTTGTTTCCCCTGCATGTGGCTCATGACTCCGTTTCTGCGGTCCCTGATCCCAATTTCGTGTGTCATGTCGTTGTCTAAGGGGTTGGTATGATTTTTGTCTGTTTTTCGATCTACAGTCTCGTGCAAAATGTCCTTCTTTATGACAGTAATAACAGGTTACCACATTTGACTTACCCACAGAGTTTGGAGATTTATACAAAGGTGGCCTTGTGGTCAGGGCCTGTATACTTACGGCCATTAACTTATCACTTTGTGACTCCCTGTGTCTGGTGATATTGCGATCATGATCAAAAGCAGCCTCTCTCAAAGTAGCCACCGACAGACCTCGCCAACATGGTTGCGTGGTCTGTACCCTTGTCTTCAATACCTCCTTTAAACCATCCATTAACACAGATACTGCTACCTCTCTATGATTTGCATTTGTTTTAATGTCTTCTATGCCTGTGTATTTAGCCATTTCCAGTAGTGCCCTATGAAAATACTCAGCAGCTGTTTCTGACTCTTTTTGCTTAATGGAGAAAATTTTGTTCCATTTAACTACAGCTGGAAAATACTCTTTTAACTGTAAATTTATCCTCTTTACATTGTCTTGGTTGTACACATCCGTAAGGGGTACATCCTCATTTAATTTACAGTCAGCTAAGAATTGTGCTGAGTCGACATTGGAGGGTAAACATGCCCTCAGCAATATCTGCCAGTCTTTGTTATTGGGCTCTACAGTATTCCCTAGATCTCTAATGTATTTCTGGCTAGCAACTAGATCCTTCCTAGGATCAGGGAATTCAGACACTATTGCTCTTAATTCCATTCGGGAAAATGGACAGTGCATGGCAATGTTTCTGACAGGAGTGACTCCTGAAGTGTCCGTTTTCCCATTTGGCACTGCTATTACCCTAACGGGATTAAGTCTACTAACATCATTCTGAATAGATTCTACAGCTTGTGGTGAAATGGTTTCAGCATAGTGTATGGTGCCGTACTTACCCGTTGATACGACCTCACCTGTCCCTCCGCTAGGGGCCTTGGATACTAATCTTACGGGTTGGGTCGTGCCCACTGCTGTTTCTGATATGGTGGCTGCTAGAGAGAGTGCCGATAGTGTTGTTGACTCGTCCTCTTGATCACACTCCTGGGGAAAGTTTAAAACAGGGTACAACTTGCACGGGTTAATATTTTCATTACTCATCTTATTCATATTATCCTTAACATTTATACAGTTACTAAGTGCCTGTTTATTACACATTAGTGCGTCATTCTCTGCAACCAACTTCTCTCCCGTTATGTAAGGTGGCGGTGGTGCCGTAGCTATCAGTTTCCTGATAGGGTTAGATCCAGCCGCCTGAGCCAATCCTCTCTGAATTTCACCCTCCTGTTGCCATAACTGTAAGTAGTCATAATGTTTGATCCGTCTCTTTGTTGATTTAATGAGACATATCCTTCTCCTAAGATTTTGTAACACATCTGGGCTAAAGCTACCTACCCGGGGAAACTTCTCCCCGTCATGCACAGTCATTCTTTCCCATTCATCACATAAAACCTCTGTGTGTGAACCGTATTTTTCACACATTACATACCTTGCCGACCCGATTGGCCGGTTTACTGAGTCAACCCGAACCGAGGTTGATCGCCCCCTACCTGAACAACTGGCCCCCATAACTTGCAGGTGTTGCTTTCACTACCTCTGACCTTCAAATCAGGGTCTTCAGCGAACCCTTACAAAAACCAAGATGTCCGGGGCAGGCCGGCGGCGAAGTTTACCGAGTACTCCACTCACTCCTCACCCACGTTGGCCAGTCCTGCAATCACTGTATCCAGAGCTGTTGTACCCAACCTAGGGCCCCTATGAACCTTTACTTACTGGGGCGTGTT
Source organism: Pseudophryne corroboree (assembly GCF_028390025.1). Taxonomy (NCBI): domain Eukaryota; kingdom Metazoa; phylum Chordata; class Amphibia; order Anura; family Myobatrachidae; genus Pseudophryne; species Pseudophryne corroboree. Next base: position 472,158,741 of record NC_086444.1, read on the forward strand.
GGACCTACCAGTCCCCAGCAAGTATCGGTTGTTGGATAGTTCCCGAGTGACCAGCGAACCTCCCTTAAAATAAAAAAATTACACAAATCACGTTAGAGTGTACAAATAGCGTTTATGACCCCTTTCGTACGCAAATGGTACCGGTCAGGTTACTAACTAATGCACACAATTACGTGCGGTACAATCGTTCGGCACATAAGCAACTAATCTTATGTGCGGAGCGACCAGTGGAATCGAAAATTGCGGCTGCGAATTCCTTCAGCCTGAGCTTCAATGGCCTATATGGGTTCCGCACCAACCCTTCTTGGTGTTGTGCTACTTTTCTCTATAGCGGACTTCTTAGTCTGCTGTACCTAGACCTCCTGGTCTGTTACGGACCTCCTGGTCTGTGCTACAGTAAACCTCCTGGTCTGCTATACTCTAATGCTCAAATTTATGTTTAACAAGGGATGCCTCCCCAGCCACCATGCACGTCACTTACATGTATGTACCTCACGAGAACTCGACTTCTTGTGGTTCAACCCAAAAATTGTAAAAACATATATATACAAACACTCACTCACCACATGTACACTTTACTTTTGCTTCTATTTCTGCGCAGAAATTTCTTTCCTTTAGACCAGATGAGTCGTAAATTTAGAGAAGGATCTATTAGTTTAAATTTCGGACACTAAAATTGACTTGCGCTATTTATCACGTTGCCACCTTTTCGCCTGTTAAAAATAATACTATCGTGTGTTTTGAATTATGTGGGCGTACCCGGACGCTCCGTTGCGTAATATACGCTGCGTGCGTCGGCCTTTGTCTAGCGTACGCCTGTCTCACCCTTTTGTTAGAGACACGTGTACGCCAGCCAAATGTCCACCGGAACACAATTAACACGTTTATCAATGTAGATGATCCTCAATCATCTACCGAGCACCACACAGATCTCTCCTTGTATCTTAGGCAAAGCTGTGTGCGTGCTTTACAAATTACCCCTTAAATGTATTACTTTTACTCTTTAACTACTAATAGCAACAAATCTTTCTTAGCACGTTATCAATTGTGAAATGGCAAACAGGAGAGTGATGTATGAAAATACACGAATGAAAAGAAATGCAGATATATGCGTGCGTGCGTACGCAAGACAGAAATAAACAGTTTTAAAAGACACTAGCGTGTTGTTCTTACCTCCGGTTCCGGATTCCTTCAGCACCCTTTACTAAGCGAAGCAGACGCTTATCCGGTCAGCACGACGAGGAATATTACCTCCCGCCCTTTGCTGATGGATAATGTCTGCTGAAATTACCTAGTGCAGATATGTGAAGGACGGACGAGCGGCCAATTGATAAAGCCAAATATTTATCTTACGTAAAACCCTTTAAAAGGTAAAAGAACACAGTACGCTATTGGCGTAAGGAATACCGTAAGTGTACGCACGTTGCGTAACAATCGCTTAGCCGTGGTCGAGACGCACGAGCGTCACGTTCGCTCACGGCTAAGAGAGCACAGGCAAGCACGCTATAGGCTGCCGACTAACGTAATGATACGCTATTAGCGTAGCGGACGCTCGGGACCACGAGGAGATCACAAGCGGCGCTGACGTTCACAGTGTTAAACCTTTATAACTATACCATAAAACAATGTACTTATAATGTAAATCCTTGTGCAGTGATAAGGTGTAAATGCAACACAGTGTAACCTTGTTAACTTGAAAGCTGTACGAGCGTCTCCGACGCTCTGAGAATACTTAGAAATATAATGAATACACAGATACCGGTCTTAGGTTCTAACACCTTATATGAACGTTCTATTTGCAAAAGAATAATACAATACAAGTCATACACTACCAAAATAACATAGATCACCTAACCGAATAACTACAATTAAAATACAATAGCAGTACAATAACACTTAAGAGAAAGAGAGAGAAAGAGGAGAGGAGAGAGAGAGTGAGAGAGAGAACGAGAGAGAATGGCTTATAACAATAAAGACAATATGATTGCAGAGAAACTTACGCACAAAGGGAAACAATCGCATGCGCCTTCTGGATATCCAGCTCCCGATTATCAGCAATGAGAACCGTTGAAGAGAATAGAGAGCTGGCCCAGATCGGCTTGTCCTTTTATACACTACACAAAATACAGTACAATGGTCCCTATATTCTTATTGTTCATTGGACACAGGAATTCGTCTTCGCATTATAACAAAAGGTCATAGGTTGATTCATACAGGTGGGCTGTGACTATTTCCAACTGCTCAGGTGGGTGGGAAACTAGGTTTCCCGCCGCATGGATAATAAAGTGCAAATAATAGTAAATGTCCATAAACTTCTTATGTCCATAACTATTCGCACGAGCGATTAATCCGCTTCAAACCAACACCGGAATATTGCTAATTAAATACTCTTCCGATGGATATTAAACACCACTGTATAACCCCTGTCTGACCCTTCGTATCAAACAAAGAGGGATCTCCTTGTCTATGAACATGCTACATTAGCTAAACTTTCAGATTCTATCAAAGGGACCATAATCTACAAAAGACATTATATGGTTAAAATATGTAACGATTGAGTCGCCCGCTAGACGCACATAAACTCTACCGTAAATGCGCATACCGTGCGCCTGCGGGTGCACGCAACAGCGAGTATGCGCACGCACGGGAGAGCTCATGCACTCGCAGCGGGGACACGCATGAGGTGCAAATATGGCAGTGTGTAGCATGATATTTTTCTGACTTTGACAGCGGAGACCCCGGTCGCTACATGCAGCAGCGTGAGCACCCCAATCTCCACCCACACCCCAGTGACTCTGAGCGGCGGCGGCAGGCTCTGGGCTGTCAATGCTGCCAGGACAGGCTGCAGCTGCTACATATGATCGTTGCGGCGGGCACCGGCTTCTCAAATGTGCGAAGGCATGTGTAGGGGGGGGGGCGATCGTCCTTTCTGCCCCTGTCTGGATGGGTATGGGTCATTAGGTTGACCACACTTAGGTCGACCACTATTGGTCGACATGCATTAGGTCGACTTGGACATTAGGTCGACATGTACTAGGTCGACGTGGAAAATGTCAACATGGGTTTTTTTACTTTTTTGGTTAGTGCACCGTGTTTGCTCGCCATGCTTCGGGCAAGGTGCCTCGCTGCTCTCAGCACATTATTGGGATATTCCCAATCGTAGTCCACGTGGATCATAAAGTATGATAAAGTTAAAAAAATGAGAACTAAAAATGTGACAAACTAATGTCGACCTTTTTCCATGTCGACCTAGTACATGTCGACCTAATAACCATGTTGACCTAGTGACCATATTGACCTAATGCATGTCGACCTAAGTGTTGTCGACCTAATGACCGTATCCCGTCTGGATCCGCCATTACTGGCTTTGTTTTTAAGTACTCCCTAGCAGTCCACAGAGCATCACCGGGGGTACGCGTGGGAACTATACTATTGCAGCTGTACTGTCCTTTATATTTTTTTATTTTATTTCTCATACGTCCTAGAGGATGCTGGATATGCTTCAAGAACCATGGGGTATAGACGGGATCCGCAGGAGACATGGGCACTTTAAGACTTTAAATGGGTGTGAACTGGCTCCTCCCTCTATGCCCCTCCTCCAGACTCCAGTTAGATTCTGTGCCCAGGGAGACTGGTCACATTTAGGGGAGCACTCCAGAGTTTCTCTGAAAAAAGACTTATGTTAGGTTATTTATGTTCAGGGAGCTCTGCTGGCAACAGGCTCCCTGCATCGTGGGACTGAGGGGAGAGAAGCAGACCTACTTCTGTGAGTTCAAAGGCTCTGCTTCTTAGGCTACTGGACACCATTAGCTCCAGAGGGTCCGATCACGTGGTGCGCCTAGCTGCTCGTTCCCAGAGTCGCGCCGTCACCCCCCTTGCAGAGCCAGAAGAATGAAGCCGGGTGAGTAAAAGAAGAAAAGATGACTTCAGTGACGGCAGAACACTTCAGTGTTGAGGTACCGCGCAGCGGTCGCGCTGCGCGCCATGCCCCCAAACACACAGCGGCACTGACAGGGTGCAGGGGGTAGGGGGGGCGCCCTGGGCAGCATGAATACTGAAGTTTTGACTGGCAAATAAGTATATTAAAAGTGCCTAGGCACTAAATACAGACCCCTGCCAGTATAATTATGTCGATTTGAGCAGGACTGAAGCGCGCCCTCACAGCTCTGACCAGCGCCATTTTCTCTCCACAGAAGCTGCAGAGATGCTGGCCCTGACCTCCACACTGCTGTACAAGTAACAGGGTGCAAAACGGGGGGGGGGCACAGTAGATTTGGTGCTATTATCTTTATTATAAAAGCGCTAGCAGGTCTGAGGCAATGTACGTAAAGTCTCAGTACCGGGATAGGCGCTGGGTTGTGAGCTGGCAAACTCCCTCTGTGTCTTTCTAACAGGCTTTGCTGTGGGTCTGTCCCCTATAGCCCAGTGTGTTTGTAGGTGTCGGTATGTGTGTGTCGACATGTCTGAGGCTGAGTGCTCTTCCCAAGAGGAGGCCGGAGTGGGGACAGAAAAGGAGGTGGGAGTGACCCTGTCGGCACTGCCGACTGCTGAGTGGGTAAATATGTGGAGTGTTTTGAATGCAAATGTGGCTCGGTTGACTAAGAGATTAGATATATCAGAGTCTAAAAACCAGACATGGAGGAAATCCATGGAGGATGCATTGTCACAAGCTCAGATCCCTTCGGGTTCACAGAAACGTGCATTTACCCAGATAGCAGATACAGATACCGACACGGACTCTGATTCCAGTGTCAACTATAGTGATGCCAGATTAAATCCTAAACTGGCTAAGAGCATTCAGTACATGATTGTGGCGATAAAAGACATATTACATATCACGGAGGACCCTGCTGTTCCTGATACTAGGGTCTGTATGTTTAAAGGAAAGAAACCTGAGGTAACCTTTCCTCCCTCTCATGAACTGAACGCGCTTTTTGAAAAGGCTTGGGAAAATCCTGACAAGAAGGTACAGATTCCCAAAAGAATTCTAGTGGCATATCCGTTCCCCTCTGGGGAGAGGGAAAAGTGGGAGTCAACCCCCACAGTGGACAAAGCTCTATCGCGTCTGTCCAAGAAGGTGGCGCTTCCGTCTCCAGACATGGCAACCTTAAAGGATCCTGCGGGTCGTAAGCAGGAAAATACACTAAAATCCATTTACGTCACTACAGGTTCGCTACTCAGGCCTGCCGTTGCTTTGGCATGGGTGAGTAGCGCGATTGAAAAATGGGCAGATAACTTGTCATCTGAGATAGATACCCTAGACAGGGATAACGTGTTTTTGACTCTGGGTCATATCAGGGACGCTGCAGCATATTTAAAAGAAGCTGTGAGGGATATTGGCCTTTTGGGATCAAGGGCCAATGCCATGGCTGTCTCGGCTAGGAGAGCATTGTGGATTCATCAATGGAATGCTGATGCTGACTCTAAGAAGGCGATGGAGTCTTTACAGTTTAATGGTAGTGTCTTGTTTGGTGACGGCCTCACTGACCTGGTATCTACGGCTACCGCGGGTAAGTCGTCATTTTTATCTTATGTTCCTGCACAACAGAAGAAAACGCCCCACTATCAGAAGCAGTCCTTTTCGGCCCAATAAATTCAAAAAAGGACGAGGGTCCTCCTTCCTTGCTGCGAGAGGAAGAGGAAGGGGAAAGAGGTCACAGGCTGTGGCAAGTTCCCAAGAGCAGAAGTCCTCTCCGGCTTCTACCAAATCCACCGCATGACGCTGGGGCTCCTCTGCGGGAGTCCGCACCAGTGGGGGCATGTCTCAAACTCTTCAGTCAGGTCTGGGTACACTCGGACTTGGATCCTGGGATATTGGAAATAGTAACCCAAGGGTACAAATTAGAGTTTCAAGACGTGCCCCCTCACCGATTTTTCAAATCGGCCTTGCCAGCTTCTCATCTAGAAAGGGAGGTAGTATGTGCGGCAATACTAAAGCTGTGTCGTAATCAAGTCATTGTCACTGTACCCCCATTACAACGGGGGGAGGGTTTTTATTCGAGTCTGTCCGTGGTCCCAAAGCCGGATGGCTCAGTCAGACCGATTCTGAATCTAAAATCCCTCAATTTCTTTCTAAAAAAATTCAAATTCAAGATAGAATCTCTCCGAGCAGTGATCTCCATTCCTAGGATTTGCTGTTCAGGATTGTCATTACCAATTTTAGATGTTGCCGTTTGGTCTGTCCACAGCACCAAGGATTTTCACCAAGGTTATGACGGAAATGATGGTTCTCCTGCGCAAGCAGGGAATTACAATTATCCCATACTTGGACGGTCTCCTCATAAAGGCGAGATCCAGGGAGCAATTGCTGAAAAATGCTGCGCTCTCACTGACGATTCTGCAACAACATGGTTGGCTCCTAAACTTGCCAAAATCACAGTTGGCTCCGACGACATGGCTGTCGTTCCTGGGTATGATTCTGGATACAGAATTACAGAGAGGTTTTCTTCCAGTGGAAAAGGCTCTGGAAATACAGAATATGGTAAAACAGATTCTGAAACCGACAAAAGTGTCAGTTCTTCAATGCACTCGGTTACTGGGGAAGATGGTGGCGGCCTACGAGGCCATTCCGTATGGCAGGTTCCATGCCAGGGTGTTTCAGTGGGACCTGTTGGACAAGTGGTCCGGGTCTCACCTGGACATGCACCGGAAAATAATCCTATCTTCCAGGACCAGGATCTCCCTTCTGTGGTGGCTGCACAGTTCTCACCTTCTGGAGGGACGCAGGTTCGGGATTTAGGATTGGATCCTGGTGACCACAGATGCAAGTCTCCGAGGCTGGGGAGCAGTCACACAGGGGAGAAACTTTCAGGGAAAATGGTCAAGCCAAGAAGCTTGTCTGCACATAAACATTCTGGAAATTAAGGGCCATTTACAACGGCATTCTGCAAGCGGAACATCTTCTTCGCGGTCTGACAGTCTTGATTCAGTCAGACAACATAACAGCAGTGGCGTACATAAACCGCCAGGGCGGAACAAAGAGCAGAGCGGCGATGGCCGAGGCCACGAAAGTTCTTCGCTGGGCAGAAAGACATGCAAGCGCTCTGTCAGCAGTCATCATTCCAGGAGTGGACAACTGGGAAGCAGACTTCCTCAGCAGACACGATCTCCATCCAGGAGAGTGGGGTCTTCATCAAGAGGTTTTTGCAGAAGTGACAAGTCGTTGGAGAATTCGTCAAATAGACATGATGGCGTCCCGCCTCAACAAGAAACTTCAGAGATATTGTTCCAGGTCGAGGGACCCTCAAGCAATAGCGGTGGACGCCCTGGTAACACCTTGGGTGTTTCAGTCGGTCTATGTGTTCCCTCCACTTCAACTCATTCCGAAGGTGATAAAGATGAATAGAAGAACAAAGGTTCAGGCGATCCTCATTGTTCTGGACTGGCCAGGGAGGGCTTGGTATCCAGATCTTCAAGAATTACTCATAGAAGATCCCTGGCCTCTTCCTCTACGGGAGGACCGGTTACAGCAAGGACCGTGCGTGTATCAAGACTTACCGTGGCTGCGTTTGACGGCATGGCGGTTGAACGCCAAATCCTAGCCCGAAAGGGTATTCCCAGTGAAGTCATTCCCACACTACTTCAGGCTAGAAAAGAAGTAACGGCAAAGCATTACCACCGTATTTGGAAAAAATATGTGTTTTGGTGTGAATCCAAGAAGGCTCCTACGGAAGAATTTCAGCTGGGGCGTTTGCTCCATTTTTTGCAAGCAGGTGTGGATGCGGGCCTAAAGTTAGGCTCCATTAAAGTACAAATTTCGGCCTTATCTTTTTTCTTTCAGAAAGAATTGGCCTCCCTTCCAGAAGTTCAGACCTTCGTGAAGGGCGTGCTGCACATCCAACCTCCCTTTGTGCCCCCAGTGGCACCATGGGATCTTAATGTGGTGTTGCAGTTCCTACAATCTCATTGGTTTGAACCTTTGCATAAGGTTGAGTTGAAATTCCTTACTTGGAAAGTGGTCATGCTATTGGCCTTGGCATCTGCAAGGCGGGTGTCTGAATTGGCGGCTTTGTCTCACAAAAAGCCCCTATTTGATCTTCCATGCAGATAGAAATTGCTGACGAGTTCTCAACTCCGCTCTGCCAAAAGTGGTTTCATCGTTTCACGTAAACCAGCCTATTGTGGTGCCAGTGGCTACTGACACCTTGGCGGAGTCGAAGTCTCTCGATGTGGTCAGAGCTTTGAAAATCTATGTCGCCAGAACAGCTCAGATTAGGAAAACAGAGGCTCTGTTTGTCCTAAGGGCTCCCAACAAGATTGGGGCTCCTGCTTCCAAGCAGACTATTGCACGCTGGATCTGTAATACAATTCAGCAGGCTCATTCTACGGCAGGATTGCCGTTACCGAAATTGGTGAAAGCCCATTTTACTAGAAAGGTGGGCTCATCCTGGGCGGCTGCCCGAGGGGTCTCGGCATTACAGCTTTGCCGAGCTGCTACTTGGTCGGGATCAAACACCTTTACGAAGTTTTACAAGTTTGATACCCTGGCTGAGGAGGACCTCTTGTTTGGTCAATCGGTGCTGCAGAGTCATCCGCACTCTCCCGCCCATTCTAGAGCCTTGGTATAAACCCCATGGTTCTTGAAGCATCCCCAGCATCCTCTAGGACGTATGAGAAAATAGGATTTTAATACCTACCGGTAAATCCTTTTCTCTTAGTCCGTAGAGGATGCTGGGCGCCCGTCCCTGTGCGGACACTATTTCCAGTACTTCTTTAATAGTTATTGCTTGTGTTACACAAAGGTTGTGTTTCAGTTATGGTCAGCCTGTTGCTGATTTTGTTCATGCCGTTGACTGGACTTCTGTTTAATGCCATGTTGTACGGCGTGTTTGTGGTGTGAGCTGGTATGTATCTCACCCTTAGTTTAACAATAAATTATTTTCCTCGAAATGTCCGTCTCCCTGGGCACAGTTCCTATAACCGGAGTCTGGAGGAGGGGCATAGAGGGAGGAGCCTGTTCACACCCATTTAAAGTCTTAACATGCCCATGTCTCCTGCGGATCCCGTCTATACCCCATGATTCTTGAAGCATGGCCAGCATCCTCTACGGACTAAGAGAAAAGGATTTACCGGTAGGTATTAAAATCCTATTTTTTTTATACTTCCTTTGAAGTGAATTTGAATTTGTTGTGTATTTACTTATTTATATAGATATTTCACAAGAATCCCATAAGCAATGCCTAATATTTATAAATTAGTTTTAACATTAGATGCATTTGAGCCATCAAGGCTATATCCTAAAGTATTCCTTATTTGTATTCTTTTAATAACACTGCAAAATGGTTCTCTGAGTTTAAGCTAATTAATTACTCACCTAACTAGAGGTAATGTTAATTAAATTGTGAATGCTATTGGTTGATAGACCAAAAAAAGGCACTCTGGGAGCATGCCTTTTATGCTGCTGCTACCCTTTGAAGAAACCGCTCTGCTACACAGCGGAGAAACCGGTCCATCACTAGCATCTCCGCTTTTGATACTATATACACCTGCCAAGGAGAAGGAAAATAATTACCTGCATACCACTAAAGCGCACTCCCTCCGCCACAGCTTATGTCCAGATGTACGTGTGTGACTAGCCTTGTGAACTGATTCAAATCAGTGTGGTAAGAGCTCAAAGGGGTTTCCCAGGCTGTTTGTTTATATGACTGCAGATAAAGTTCACCAGGAGAACCTTAAATCTATCTACAGAAAGAGGGGAGGTTGAGCACGGCGCAATGAGGACTGACTTCCAAACTTGGTATCCGGTCAATAGATCTACACTAAAAAGATTGGTTGACCACTAATGGTAGACAAGGATTAATTTAACATGGTCAAAAAGTCGACAAGGTCACAAGGTCGACATATAAAAAGGTAGACTGTCCAAACGGTTGACATGACAATGGTCGATACACATATGGTAGACACACATTTTTAATTACATTTTTTTTTATCTTTTTCATACTTTACCATCCACGTGGACTACGATTGGAAATAGTAACCTGTGCCGAGGACAGTGGAAGCGGAGCGAGGCACCGTGCCGGAAGCATGGCAAGTGAATCGAGCCATGTGAGGGGACATGTTACGCTTATGGGGCTTGTTTGTGGCAGAAGAGTGACAAAACATCCAAAACAACAAAAAATTGTGTCTACCTTTTTTTGTGTCGACCATTTCCATGTCGATCTTTTGACACCGATGACCTTTTAACCTGTTGACCTATTCTACGTAACATATTCTACGTCGACTTTTTGACCATGTCGAACTTTTGATCCTGTCGACCTAATGCATTTCTACCATTAGTGGTAGACCTATTGACTGTAGACCTTTTTAGTGTAGATCTAATAATCCACACAAACTCTGTATCATATATGCTATATATATTGATGGTGCCTGCTGATTATCTACAAGTTGCTAAATGTGACATAAGTGAACCATTGACTCTGCATAATAAGAATCTGACACCTTTTTAGGTAATACTATTAATTTTGAATGCAGACTTTTCAGTTGGAATCACTACCTGAAACTGCAACACACCACATATACTCATACATGGGACTGTGTAGCTCCACCTTGAATGCTTTTAATATTTTTGTATGTGTGATTTATTGATGTATGTACTGTGTAGAATATTTATTGAGATTGTATTGAAATTTTCTAATTGCGCTTCTAAGTGATTAAAACATTTTTATAGTTGAGTTTGAGTATTTGCTACAGAGATACTCAATAGAAGCTGCAAATACTTAGAGAACCATTTGGAGTTATTTAGTATTTATACTTATTATTGTAAATTGCTCCCGATTGTATTATATTGAGTATATAAAGTATTTTAATCCATATATATACCTGACAACTCTGAGTTGATTTCTATAAATGATATTATCTGTGATGATGTTTATTTGAAGCAGTCAAATTTCCTTAAGATTACAGGGGGTCATTCCGAGTTGATCGCAGCTGTGCTAAATTTAGCACAGCCACGATCGTAAACTCAGACATGCGGGGGGACGCCCAGCACAGGGCTAGTCCGCCCCGCATGACAGTGCCGCCACCCCCCCCCCCCCCCCCCTTTGTATCTGTGGAGTAACTCCCGGCCAGCACAGCTCCTGCGGCTGGCCGGGAGTTGTTCCTCGCACCCGCTGGCCACAGCGGCTGCGTGAGACGTCACGCAGCTGCCACGGCCCGCCCCCCCCCCCCATGGTCCGGCCGCGCCTGCGTTGACCGGACCGCTCCCCCTAAACGGCGGCTTAACGGCGCCGTTCAGCCCCCTCCCGCACAGCGATGCCTCTGTCTCAGAGGCAATCGCTAGGTAACGAAAGCTGCTGGCGCATGCACAGTTCCAACCTGATCGCTGCGCTGCGACAAACTGCAGAGAGCGATCGGGTCGGAATGACCCCCACAGTACATTTAGGTCATACAGGCTTAAACAAGCAAAGTAGCATTGGACAGTTTTTGGCAAGGAGATATTTATAAATACATATATATACTAAGGTCCTCAGGGATAGATGTTGTCCTTTTCAGTTGCAAAATCATAAATAACAGGCTTGTAGCAATCTCTGCACAGCAGACTCAAAAATTTATAAGCCGTTGACATTTTGTGATTAGTTTCTGACACTAATTGGAACACAAACATATTTTAGAGTTATAGATGACAGCAGTATCAATAACATGCTATATTGTGCCAATAAATTAAATAGAGCTACAAAGCAAAGCTTGTGGTCACAAAGTTAATTATCATTAATACTGAGGCATCTAATACAGCCCGAGAAGTTGTATATCTCAAACACATCACTTTATACTTCAAATCCCTTGGAGCCTTAAGTGGCCTCTGATGTCAATGAAGTATCTCTGCCCTAAGTCTGAATTGTAAGTTATTTTATAAAGGTGAAACATTGCTTAGAAACAGAAATAAAACATATCACAGCAAGCAATACAATGTTAAGTGCATAATACAACTGGCAAAAAAAGAATAGTTGTGAAGACGTAACAGAAATATGTTTATAATCACAGGAGCGGAGCTAAACACACATAGGCAACAGTTTATGTGTCACAACTGAGGGCCTGAGCTGACGGGAGGCAGCCTCAGTTGTAGGGGCTGAGATGTAACGGAACCTGGGAGGTTGTATCAGACCCCTAGACATGTAAGTAACATGTAGAATAACTGCCCGAAGGCGTGACCACGACAACCAGGATAAAAGTCAATGATGTTTATTATGACAAACTCCGTAACACAGCAGCAGTAAAAGGAAACATAAAAGTCAACAGAGGATAAATACAATTCCTGGGTACTACAGGGTGGCAAGGGCCACAGGCACTGGTAGTGTGAGACAGTTCTTATAATCTTCTAGTTGGAAAGTCCTTACCAGGCCTGACTGTAGCAATGGAGAGAACCCAGGATCGTACCAGCTGATGTTCCAGGAACGGCTGGGCTGCTGAAGGTAAAACGGCTGCTGTGGATACTGGCTGGAACCAGACTGTTGTTGGTACGGAGTGGATACTGGCTGGAACCAGTTAAATAATAAACGAACTTGAGAGCGATGAAATAATAATGAAGTTTGGAGTTTGAGAGCGGTGAAATAATAATACCGGTGGAGAGTGGTAAACTGCAGAAAAGGACACCGGCCCTTTAAGAGAAGCTATACACTGCTGGAAGCTGGGCTGGAAGCAGGTGATTGTTTGAGAGCGGTGAAATAATAATACCGGTGGAGAGTGGTAAACTGCAGAAAGGACACCGGCCCTTTAAGAGAAGCTGTACACTGCTGGAAGCTGGGCTGGAAGCAGGTGATTGTTTGAGAGCGGTGAAATAATAATACCGGTGGAGAGTGGTAAACTGCAGAAAGGACACCGGCCCTTTAAGAGAAGCTGTACACTGCTGGAAGCTGGGCTGGAAGCAGGTGATTGTTTGAGCTGGAAACAGGTGAGTCCAGAATGGATCGGAGAGTCAGGCTACACCACAGATGGAATGCTGGTGCGGGTCTCTATAGCAGAAGTCTGGAGACAGGAGCTGGAACCTGGAAGACAACCACAGGAGAGAGACAAACTGGAACTAGGTTAGACAACCAAAGCACTGACGCCTTCCTTGCTCAGGCACAGCATACTTATACCTGCAGCAAGGAAGGGGTTGGCTAGGCAATTATGCAAATCAACAATACAGACAGCAGATTGGTGGAAATAATCAGATGACAAAATCCAAGATGGCTGCGCCCATGCAGACACTTGGAGGGAAGTTTGGTTTGTAATCCATGTGAGAATTGAAACAGTAATGGCGACGCCGGCCACAGGAGACAGGAGACGCCAGACTGACAAGCGCACATTTAACCACGCGGGCACAGCGGAGGCCGCGGCTGATGAAATCACCACTCTGACATTCTGCATGTGGAAACTCAGGAACAGCGGGATCCGGTCCTGGAACGCTGAGCCAGCCTTAGGAGGCATCTGAAGGGTAAGTAATGGCGTCCAGATACCCGGATCGTGACAGCACCCCCCCCCTTTAGGAGTGGCCCCAGGACACTTCTTAGGCTTTAAAGGAAACTTTGCGTGGAAATTTCGGACCAAGGCAGGAGCATGGACGTCTGAGGCATTGGTCCAAGAGCGTTCTTCAGGACCATAGCCCTTCCAGTCAATGAGGTATTGTAACTGACCGTAACGGAAACGTGAGTCCAAAATCTTGGCCACCTCGTACTCGACTCCCCGTTGAGTCTGAACTTTGGGAGCTGGAGGAAGTGCGGAATGAAACCGATTCAGGATCAGCGGTTTCAACAAAGAAACATGAAATGTCCTGGGTATTTTCAAGAAGGATGGTAACTGTAACCTGTAGGCAACAGGATTGATGACTTGTTCAATCTTGAAGGGTCCGATGTAGCGAGGTGCAAATTTCATGCTGGGAACTCTCAACCTCAAATTCTTCGTGGACAGCCACACACGATCACCCACCTTGAGAGCAGGAACCGCTCTACGCTTCCTATCGGCAAACTTCTTATACCTGAATGAGGCTTTAAGCAGGGCTGCGCGGACGTTCCTCCAGTTATTTGAAAACTGACTGTCACAACTGAGGGCCTGAGCTGACGGAAGGCAGCCTCAGTTGTAGGGGCTGAGATGTACCGGAACCTGGGAGGTTGTATCAGACCCCTGGACATGTAAGTAACATGAAGAGAAACCGCCTGAAGGCGTGACCACGACAACTTGAGTAAAAGTCAATGATATTTATTTATGACAAACTCCATGCATCACAGTAGCAGTAAAAGGTAACATAAAAATCAGCAGAGAAAATAAGATTTTACTTACCGATAAATCTATTTCTCGTAGTCCGTAGTGGATGCTGGGGACTCCGTCAGGACCATGGGGATTAGCGGCTCCGCAGGAGACAGGGCACAAAACTAAAGCTTTAGGATCAGGTGGTGTGTACTGGCTCCTCCCCCTATGACCCTCCTCCAAGCCTCAGTTAGGATACTGTGCCCGGACGAGCGTACACAATAAGGAAGGATATTGAATCCCGGGTAAGACTCATACCAGCCACACCAATCACACCGTATAACTTGTGATCTAAACCCAGTTAACAGTATGACAAACGTAGGAGCCTCTGAACAGACGGCTCACAACAAATAACAACCCGATTTTTTTTTTTTTTGTAACAATAACTATGTACAAGTATTGCAGACAATCCGCACTTGGGATGGGCGCCCAGCATCCACTACGGACTACGAGAAATAGATTTATCGGTAAGTAAAATCTTATTTTCTCTGACGTCCTAAGTGGATGCTGGGGACTCCGTCAGGACCATGGGGATTATACCAAAGCTCCCAAACGGGCGGGAGAGTGCGGATGACTCTGCAGCACCGAATGAGAGAACTCCAGGTCCTCTTTAGCCAGGGTATCAAATTTGTAGAATTTTACAAACGTGTTCTCCCCCGACCACGTAGCTGCTCGGCAGAGTTGTAATGCCGAGACCCCTCGGGCAGCCGCCCAGGATGAGCCCACCTTCCTTGTGGAATGGGCCTTGACAGATTTAGGCTGTGGCAGGCCTGCCACAGAATGTGCAAGTTGAATTGTGCTACAAATCCAACGAGCAATCGTCTGCTTAGAAGCAGGAGCACCCAGCTTGTTGGGTGCATACAGTATAAACAGCGAGTCAGATTTTCTGACTCCAGCCGTCCTTGAAACGTATATTTTCAATGCCCTGACAACGTCCAGCAACTTGGAATCTTCCAAATCGCTAGTAGCCGCAGGCACCACAATAGGCTGGTTCAGGTGAAACGCTGACACCACCTTAGGCAGAAACTGAGGACGCGTCCGCAGTTCTGCCCTGTCCGAATGGAAAATCAGATATGGGCTCTTATACGATAAAGCCGCCAATTCTGATACTCTCCTGGCTGAAGCCAGGGCCAGTAGCATGGTTACTTTCCATGTAAGATATTTCAAATCCACCGATTTGAGTGGCTCAAACCAATGGGATTTGAGAAAATCCAAAACTACATTCAGGTCCCACGGAGCCACTGGGGGCACAACCGGGGGCTGTATATGTAGTACTCCTTTTACAAAAGTCTGTCTGGACTTCAGGAACTGAAGCCAATTCTTTCTGGAAGAAAATCGACAGGGCCGAAATTTGAACCTTAATGGACCCCAATTTGAGGCCCATAGACAATCCTGTTTGCAGGAAATGTAGGAATCGACCCAGTTGAAATTCCTCCGTGGGGGCCTTCCTGGCCTCACACCACGCAACATATTTTCTCCAAATGCGGTGATAATGTTGTGCAGTCACCTCCTTCCTGGCTTTAACCAGTGTAGGAATGACCTCTTCTGGAATGCCTTTTTCCTTTAGAATTCGGCGTTCAACCGCCATGCCGTCAAACGCAGCCGCGGTAAGTCTTGGAATAGACACGGTCCCTGCTGAATCAGGTCCCGTCTTAGAGGTAGAGGCCACGGATTTTCCGTGAGCATCTCCTGAAGTTCCGGGTACCAAGTTCTTCTTGGCCAATCCGGAGCCACGAGTATCGTTCTTACTCCCCTTTGCCGTATAATTCTCAGTACTTTGGGTATGAGAGGCAGAGGAGGAAACACATACACTGACTGGTACACCCACGGTGTTACCAGAGCGTCCACAGCTATTGCCTGAGGGTCTCTTGACCTGGCGCAATACCTGTCCAGTTTTTTGTTGAGGCGAGACGCCATCATATCCACCTTTGGTTTTTCCCAACGGTTCACAATCATGTGGAAGACTTCTGGATGAAGTCCCCACTCTCCCGGGTGTAGATCGTGTCTGCTGAGGAAGTCTGCTTCCCAGTTGTCTACTCCCGGAATGAACACTGCTGACAGTGCTATCACATGATCTTCCGCCCAGCGAAGGATCCTTGCAGCTTCTGCCATTGCTCTCCTGCTTCTTGTGCCGCCCTGTCTGTTTACGTGGGCGACTGCCGTGATGTTGTCCGACTGGATCAACACCGGCTGACCCTGAAGCAGGGGTTTTGCCAGGCTTAGAGCATTGTAAATTGCTCTTAGCTCCAGTATATTTATATGAAGAGACATCTCCAGGCTTGACCATACTCCCTGGAAGTTTCTTCCCTGTGTGACCGCTCCCCAGCCTCTCAGACTGGCATCCGTGGTCACCAGGACCCAGTCCTGTATGCCGAATCTGCGGCCCTCTAACAGATGAGCACTCTGCAACCACCACAGAAGAGACACCCTTGTCCGTGGCGATAAGGTTATCCGCTGATGCATCTGCAGATGCGATCCGGACCATTTGTCCAGCAGATCTCACTGAAAAGTTCGTGCGTGGAATCTGCCGAATGGAATTGCTTCGTAAGAAGCCACCATCTTTCCCAGGACTCTTGTGCATTGATGCACAGACACTTTTCCTGGTTTTAGGAGGTTCCTGACAAGTTCGGATAACTCCTTGGCTTTCTCCTCCGGAAGAAACACCTTTTTCTGAACCGTGTCCAGAATCATTCCCAGGAACAGCAGACGTGTTGTCGGGGTCAACTGAGATTTTGGAAAATTCAGAATCCACCCGTGTTGTTGCAGCACTACTTGGGTTAGTGCTACTCCGTCCTCCAGCTGTTCTCTGGACCTTGCCCTTATCAGGAGATTGTCCAAGTAAGGGATAATTAATACGCCTCTTCTTCGCAGAAGAATCATCATTTCGGCCATTACCTTGGTAAAGACCCGAGGTGCCGTGGACAATCCAAACGGCAGCGTCTGAAACTGATAATGACAGTTTTGCACCACGAACCTGAGGTACCCTTGATGTGAAGGGCAAATTGGGACATGCAGGTAAGCATCCTTTATATCCAGGGACACCATAAAGTCCCCTTCTTCCAGATTCGCTATCACTGCTCTGAGTGATTCCATCTTGAACTTGAATTTTTGTATGTACAGGTTCAAAGATTTCAGATTTAGAATAGGTCTTACCGAGCCGTCCGGCTTCGGTACCACAAATAGCGTGGAGTAATACCCCTTTCCCTGTTGTAGGAGGGGTACCTTGACTATCACCTGCTGAGAAAACAGCTTGTGAATGGCTTCCAATACCGTCGCCCTGTCTGAGGGAGACGTTGGCAAAGCAGACTTTAGGAACCGGCGAGGGTGAGACATCTCGAATTCCAACCTGTAACCCTGAGATACTACCTGCAGGATCCAAGGGTCCACCTGTGAGCAAGCCCACTGTGCGCTGAAATTCCTGAGTCGACCCCCCACCGCTCCTGAGTCCGCTTGTACAGCCCCAGCGTCATGCTGAGGGCTTTGCAGAACCCTGGGAGGGCTTCTGTTCCTGGGCAGGGGCTGCTTGCTGTCCTCTCTTACCCCTTCCTCTGCCCCGGGGCAGATATGACTGTCCTTTTGCCCTCTTGTTCTTATAGGACCGAAAGGACTGCGGCTGAAAAGACGGTGTCTTTTTCTGTTGGGAGGGGGTCTGAGGTAAAAAGGTGGATTTTCCGGCAGTTGCCGTGGCCACCAGATCCGATAGACCTACGCCAAATAATTATTTTGGAATCCGCATCACCTGACCACTGTCGCGTCCATAAACTTCTTCTGGCAGATATGGACATCGCACTTACTCTCGATGCCAGAGTGCAAATATCCCTCTGAGCATCTCGCATATAAAGAAAAGCATCCTTTAATTGCTCTATAGTCAATAAAATACTGTCCCTATCCAGGGTATCAATATTTTCAGTCAGGGAATCCGACCCGACCACCCCAGCACTGCACATCCAGGCTGAGGCGATGGCTGGTCGCAGTATAACACCAGTATGTGTGTATATACTCTTTAGGGTAGTTTCCAGCCTCCTATCAGCTGGATCCTTGAGGGCGGCCGTATCAGGAGACGGTAACGCCACTTGTTTTGATAAGCGTGTGAGCGCCTTATCCACCCTAGGGGGTGTTTCCCAGCGCGCCCTAACCTCTGGCGGGAAAGGGTATAATGCCAATAACTTTTTTGAAATTAGCACTTTTCTATCTGGGTTAACCCACGCTTCATCACATACATCATTCAATTCCTCTGATTCAGGAAAAACTACAGGTAGTTTTTTCACCCCCCACATAATACCCCTTTTTGTGGTACTTGCAGTATCAGAGATATGCAAAGCCTCCTACATTGCCGTGATCATATAACGTGTGGCTCTACTTGAAAATACGTTTGTTTCTTCACCGTCGACACTAGATTCAGTGTCCGTGTCTGGGTCTGTGTCGACCGACTGAGGTAAAGGGCGTTTTACAGCCCCTGACGGTGTCTGAGACGCCTGGGCAGGTACCAACTGGTTTTCCGGCCGTCTCATGTCGTCAACTGATTTTTGTAATGTGCTGACGTTATCACGTAATTCCATAAACAAAGCCATCCATTCCGGTGTCGACTCCCTGGGGGGTGACATCACCATTACCGGCAATTGCTCTGCCTCCACACCAACATCGTCCTCATACATGTCGACACACACGTACCGACACACAGCAGACACACAGGGAATGCTCTTATCGAAGACAGGACCCCACTAGCCCTTTGGGGAGACAGAGGGAGAGTTTGCCAGCACACACCCAAGCGCTATAATATATATGGGAACAACCTTATATAAGTGTTGTATCCTTGTAGCAGCTTAAATATATAAAATATCGCCATAAAAAGTGCCCCCCCTCTCTGTTTTACCCTGTTTCTGTAGTGCAGTGCAGGGGAGAGTCCTGGGAGCCTTCCTCACAGCGGAGCTGAGCAGGAAAATGGCGCTGTGTGCTGAGGAGAATAAGCCCCGCCCCCTATTCCGGCGGGCTTTTCTCCCGTAGTTTGTAATATCTGGCAGGGGTTAAATACATCCATATAGACTCAAGGGCTATATGTGATGTATTTTTTAGCCATAAAAGGTATTTACATTGCTGCCCAGGGCGCCCCCAGCAGCGCCCTGCACCCTCCGTGACCGTTGGTGAGAAGTGTGTGACAAACAATGGCACACAGCTGCAGTGCTGTGCGCTACCTTCAAGAAGACTGAAGAGCCTTCTGCCGCCGGTTTCTGGACCTTCAATCTTCAGCATCTGCAAGGGGGGTCGGCGGCGCGGCTCCGGGACGAACCCCAGGGCGAGACCTGTGTTCCGACTCCCTCTGGAGCTAATGTGTCCAGTAGCCTAAGAAGCCAATCCATCCTGCACGCAGGTGAGTTGAACTTCTCTCCCCTAAGTCCCTCGATGCAGTGAGCCTGTTGCCAGCAGGACTCACTGAAAATAATAAACCTAAAAACTTTTTCTAAGCAGCTCCTTAAGAGAGCCACCTAGATTGCACCCTGCTCGGACGGGCACAAAAACCTAACTGAGGCTTGGAGGAGGGTCATAGGGGGAGGAGCCAGTACACACCACCTGATCCTAAAGCTTTAGTTTTGTGCCCTGTCTCCTGCGGAGCCGCTAATCCCCATGGTCCTGACGGAGTCCCCAGCATCCACTTAGGACGTCAGAGAAATAATAATACAGTTCCTGGGTACTACAGGGTGGCAGGGGCCACAGGGCTCTGGTGGTATGAGACAGTTCTTATTATCTGCAAGTTGGAAAGTCCTTACCAGGCTCAACTGTAGCAATGAAGAAAGCCCAGGGTCGTACCAGCTGGTGTTCCAGGGAAAGCTGGTCTGCTGTAGATAAAATGCTGCTGTGGGTACTGGTTAGAACCAGACAGGTGTTGGCACGGAGTGGATACTGGCTGGAACCAGTTAAATAATAAATAAAGCTTGAGAGCGATGCAATGTAGATGAAATGTAGAATTTGAGAGCGGAGAAATAATAATACCGGTGGAGAGTGGTAAACTGCAGAAAGGACACCGGCCCTTTAAGAGAAGCTGTACACTGCTGGAAGCTGAGCTGGAAGCAGGTGATGTTGTAGCTGGAAACAGGTGAGTCCAGTATGGATCGGAGAGTCAGGCTACACCGCAGATGGAATGCTGGTGCGGGTCTCTATAGCAGAAGTCTGGAGACAGGAGCTGGAACCTGGAAGACATTCACAGAAGAGAGACAAACTGGAACTAGGTTTGACAACCAAAGCACTGACGCCTTCCTTGCTCAGGCACAACCTATTTATACCTGCAGCAAGGAAGGCGTTGGCTAGGCAATTATGCAAATTAATAATACTGACAACGGATTGGTAGGAATGATCAGCTGACAGAATCCAAGATGGCTGCGCCCATGCAGACACTTGGAGGGAAGTTTGGATTGTAATCCATGTGGTCTGGAAAACAGTAATGGCGGCGCCGGCCACCGGAGAAAGGAGACGCCAGGCTGACAGATGCACATCCGACCACGCGGACACAGCGGAGGCCGCGGCTGATGTAATCGCCACTCTGAATGCAGAAGCTCAGGGACGGCGGCGGAGGCCGCGGGAGACGCCATGCCAGATGTATAAGGCGTTACTGTGACTGCGTCCAGAGAGACAGGAGAGGATGCGGGAATGTGCACATCAGGATAACAGATGGGATCCGGTCCTGGAGCGCTGAGCCAGCCTTAGGAGGCATCTGATAGGTAAGAAATGGCGTCCAGATACCCGGATCGTGACACTGACGCAAGGTGACATCCACTGCTGGAACAGAAGTTGCGGGAAGCGGTTGGAATTCTGGGACTTTAGGGTGGAATCCATAATTAATGAAGAATGGTGTAGAAGAAGATGAGGAATGGTATTGATTGTTGTGGCTGAACTCGGCCCAAGGAAGGAGTTGAACCCAGTCATCTTGAGAGGAAGACACATATATACGGAGGAAGGCCTCCAAGTCCTGATTCACCCTCTCGGTTTGACCATTGGTCTGAGGATGGTAAGCCGTGGAAAACTTTAACTTGACTTGGAGGGCTTGACACAAACTTCGCCAAAATTTGGCTACAAATTGTACTCCACGATCCGAGATGATCTCTTCAGGAAGACCGTGAAGTCGGAAGATCTCTTGTATAAACACTTGAGCCAACTTGGAAGCTGACGGAAGACCGGTGAGAGGGATGAAATGTGCCATCTTGGTGAACCGGTCAACTACCACCCAGATGGTATTAAACTTGTTGCAGATAGGTAGATTGGAAACAAAGTCCATCGACAAATGGGTCCAAGGTCGACGGGGAACAGATAATGGAACCAGTTGCCCCGCAGGCGACTGGCGGGAGACTTTGTGTTGGGCACACTTTGGGCAGGAGGCAATAAATTCCATAACGTCCTTCTTCAGAGTTGGCCACCAGTAGGACCTAGAAATAAATTCAAGGGTTTTCTGAATGCCTGTATGTCCAGCAAAACGGGAAGCATGGGCCCAATGCATGAGCTTCTTCCTTAGAACTGGCTTAACAAAACTTTTCCCTGGTGGAGGCGTAGAGTCCATCCCTACCGTGGAGAATGCCAACGGATTAATAATAGGATGCTTGTCTGCAGACTCGGACTCATTTTCTTGCTCCCATGAGCGGGAAAGGGCATCGGCCTTACGATTCTGAGAACCCGGACAGAACTGGAGTTTAAAGTCAAACCTAGAGAAGAAAAGTGCCCATCTGGCCTGACGAGGATTCAGACATTGTGCGCCTTTGAGATATAAAAGATTTTTGTGGTCGGTAAGTATGGTGATTGAATGGTAAGCTCCCTCCAACAGGTATCTCCACTCCTCCAGAGCGAGCTTGATGGCTAGCAACTCCTGATCGCCAATGGCATAGTTGCGCTCAGCTGGGGAGAACTTCCGGGAGAAGAAACTGCAAGGATGTAGATGTCCATCTTTGGCCCTCTGGGATAACACTGCTCCTACTCCAACGGAGGAGGCATCTACCTCTAAGATAAAAGGAGAGTCGGTGTCGGGCTGTTTCAGAACTGGTGCAGAGATGAACCGTTGCTTCAGAAGGTGAAAGGCCTGTGTAGCTTCCTCGGACCACTTGGACGGATTAGCACCTTTCTTGGTTAATGCAGTGATAGGCGCCACGATGGTGGAAAAGTCTCGTATAAATTTTCTATAATAATTGGCGAACCCTAAGAACCTCTGGACCCCTTTGAGGCTTAAGGGTATAGGCCAATTCTGGATTGCTTGGAGTTTCTCAGGATCCATCTCTAGTCCGGAACCGGACACAATGTAACCTAGAAACGGAATGGTTTTAACTTCAAACACACACTTCTCCAATTTACAATAGAGGTGATTGACACGGAGACGGGAAAGAACCTCTTTTACCCAGAAACGATGATCTTTGAGATTATTAGCAAAGACGAGGATGTCGTCTAGATAAACCACGACATGGCGGTACAAGATGTCCCTGAAAATCTCATTCACGAAGTGCTGGAAGACTGCTGGAGCGTTGCTCAATCCGAAGGGCATGACGAGGTACTCATAATGTCCGTCACGGGTGTTAAAGGCGGTCTTCCACTCGTCACCCTCACGGATTCGGATGAGATTGTAGGCACTCCTCAAGTCCAGCTTTGTGAAAATAGTTGCACCACTAACTCTATCAAAGAGCTCGGTAATCAGGGGTAAAGGGTATCGGTTCTTGACGGTAATGTCGTTCAGACCTCTGTAGTCGATGCACGGACGCAGACCACCGTCTTTCTTCTTAACGAAGAAGAAGCCTGCGCCGGCTGGAGAAGAAGATGGTCGGATGAAACCCTTCGCCAGGTTCTCTTTGATGTACTCTTCCATGGAGTGTGTCTCAGGCAGAGACAACGGATAAGTTCGGCCTCGCGGTGGAACCTTCCCTGGAATGAGGTCGATTGGGCAGTCCCATTCTCTATGAGGAGGAAGGATATCAGCAGATGCTTTACTGAACACGTCCGTGAAGTCTTGATATGGAGGAGGCGGAACATCAGATGACCTGGGGAAGGAAGAACAAACAGGAAGAACTTTGGCTAAACAAGTCTCAGCACAGGAGGGACCCCATGCCAGTATTTGCGTAGTCGTCCAGTCAATTGATGGGTTGTGGAGACGGAGCCATGGAAGGCCTAAAACCACTGGATGTGTGGCTCTTGGAATCACTAAAAAAGAAATATACTCAGAATGAAGAACTCCCACTCTCAGACGAACTGGAAGAGTCCTTAAGGAAATGACTGCGTCAAAAATCTTGCTGCCATCCACGGCAGTCAAAGAGATGGACGAGGACAGTCTCTCGGTGGGTAGGGACCACCGTTTAACATAAGCTTCGGTTATGAAATTCCCAGCTGCTCCGGAATCAAGGAGGGCAATGACGTTCCTGTAACGTTGAGCAATTTGGAGCGACACTGGGAGGTTACAGTCATGAGGAGATGGAGAGGAGATCATTACTCCTAGCCGGCCCTCTCCTTGGCGAGCTAGGATCTGGAGTTTCCCGGACGTTTGGGACAGACATTGATAGTGTGCGACGGAGCTGCACAGTAGAGACAGAGAGACTCAGAGAGACGTCTTCGGCGCTAAGCGGGAGATAGACGGGAACGACTAATTTGCATAGGCTCATCCTTGGATGGAGATGGTTGACGAGGAGGAGGAGCAGAAGATTTAGGAGTAGATGATCTTCCTCGCTCGGTTGCTCTCTCTCTGAAACGTAGATCAACCTTCGTGCAAAGAGAAATTAGCTCATCCAACTTAGAGGGCAAGTCTCTGGTAGCTAACTCATCCTTGATGCGTTCTGATAAGCCATGCCAGAATGCAGCATACAGGGCCTCGTCGTTCCATGCCAGTTCGGATGCCAGGATTTTAAACTGTATAAGATACTGTCCCACAGTACGTGTTCCCTGGCGTAAACGGAGAATCTCAGATGAAGCAGATGTTATCCGGCCTGGCTCGTCGAAGATGCGCCTGAATGTAGCTACAAAGTCAGTATGGGAGGATAGCAGGGGATCAGACTTCTCCCATAAAGGTGATGCCCAGTCAAGGGCTGAGCCACTGAGAAGGGAGATGATATAGGCAATTTTGGTACGGTCACTGAAGAAATTGCCAGGTAGAAGCTCAAAGTGGATTTCACATTGATTGAGAAATCCCCTGCAGAACCTTGGAGATCCATCAAATTTTGCTGGCGTTGGAAGATGAAGATGTGGACTGGAAATGGGTAAGGTGGGTGGGGTTACAGCTGGTGTTACTGTAGTGGATGCACCGGACGTGCCAGGTCCACGGAGGGTCGTTTGAATCCCATCCAGCCGTGTAGAGAGATCCTGGAGACAGCGGATGATGTGGCCCTGTGCAGCCTCCTGATGTTCAAGTCGGGCTGCCAGTTCTTGCATCGGCCTGGCCGCTTGATCCTGGTCTCCGGCTGGATTCATTAGGTCAGTGCTTACTGTCACAACTGAGGGCCTGAGCTGACGGGAGGCAGCCTCAGTTGTAGGGGCTGAGATGTAACGGAACCTGGGAGGTTGTATCAGACCCTTAGACATGTAAGTAACATGTAGAATAACTGCCCGAAGGCGCGACCACGACAACCAGGATAAAAGTCAATGATGTTTATTATGACAAACTCCGTAACACAGCAGCAGTAAAAGGAAACATAAAAGTCAACAGAGGATAAATACAATTCCTGGGTACTACAGGGTGGCAAGGGCCACAGGCACTGGTAGTGTGAGACAGTTCTTATAATCTTCTAGTTGGAAAGTCCTTACCAGGCCTGACTGTAGCAATGGAGAGAACCCAGGATCGTACCAGCTGATGTTCCAGGAACGGCTGGGCTGCTGAAGGTAAAACGGCTGCTGTGGATACTGGCTGGAACCAGACTGTTGTTGGTACGGAGTGGATACTGGCTGGAACCAGTTAAATAATAAACGAACTTGAGAGCGATGAAATAATAATGAAGTTTGGAGTTTGAGAGCGGTGAAATAATAATACCGGTGGAGAGTGGTAAACTGCAGAAAAGGACACCGGCCCTTTAAGAGAAGCTATACACTGCTGGAAGCTGGGCTGGAAGCAGGTGATTGTTTGAGAGCGGTGAAATAATAATACCGGTGGAGAGTGGTAAACTGCAGAAAGGACACCGGCCCTTTAAGAGAAGCTGTACACTGCTGGAAGCTGGGCTGGAAGCAGGTGATTGTTTGAGCTGGAAACAGGTGAGTCCAGAATGGATCGGAGAGTCAGGCTACACCGCAGATGGAATGCTGGTGCGGGTCTCTATAGCAGAAGTCTGGAGACAGGAGCTGGAACCTGGAAGACAACCACAGGAGAGAGACAAACTGGAACTAGGTTAGACAACCAAAGCACTGACGCCTTCCTTGCTCAGGCACAGCATACTTATACCTGCAGCAAGGAAGGGGTTGGCTAGGCAATTATGCAAATCAACAATACAGACAGCAGATTGGTGGAAATAATCAGATGACAAAATCCAAGATGGCTGCGCCCATGCAGACACTTGGAGGGAAGTTTGGTTTGTAATCCATGTGAGAATTGAAACAGTAATGGCGACGCCGGCCACAGGAGACGCCAGACTGACAAGCGCACATTTAACCACGCGGGCACAGCGGAGGCCGCGGCTGATGAAATCACCACTCTGACATTCTGCATGTGGAAACTCAGGAACAGCGGGATCCGGTCCTGGAACGCTGAGCCAGCCTTAGGAGGCATCTGAAGGGTAAGTAATGGCGTCCAGATACCCGGATCGTGACATTATGCCACAGAAGAAAAAATAGACAAGACAAGAAGAAAACAAACATAGCAATAATGCACCAATAAATCCGACATAATTCTATTTTACAATCGATTTGTTACAGATGGTAAATCTGTCAAGATGGGGTAAAGCATTAATTATTGATTAACATGTAACATAAATCGGAGGGATAATTCGGCCTTTGCAAAACTGTTGGGTTTCAAGGGTGTCCTTGTAGCCTACGGGCATGTCTGTATATTCTTGTATAAAAGGATTACTCACATTGCTGATGCAGACAAGAGATACATGATGTCTTCCACCAACAAGTTTAAACCCAAGAGAGTCCATTAAAAGGTGTGCCATTAAATAGACATCTGTAACATCCAGGTTTAGGGGAGTAGGTACCATAAGGAACATAGGTAGCTATTTTCCTGTTACCTCATACTGAGTTAACATAGGAGATGCCATAGGTGAGGTCCAAATGGCATGTGCGGGGGGTGTGGCAGTGCAAGTCATGACATCATTGTCCCGCATTGCCAGCTTCATACAACAGGATTCATGCTATAATGTTTTAAATTGCTTCTTAATGCCCCTATCACGTCCAGTTCATTTAGGAAGTGAGCGGAATCTAGGATGGAGCACTCACAGATATTAGGGTGTCTCCCAGACATTCCATTAGTGTAGGCAAGTGTGTGTTCACTTTCAGAGACTTTAAAACTGAAGCACAATAGTAATTCCCTGAAACAGGTGAAATGATTCTGTAATAAACAAAGAATTATAAATGAAATAAAAACTAGGGGCTGATTCAGATGTCACATTTATGTAGCATGGATCTTGACACTTAAAGGCCTATTGACTTAAATACATTTAAATATTTCCAAGACTTGAAGTTACAAAAATACTTGAAATAAGTTGACATAGAAATTATAATGTAATTTAGTTTTGTTTTTTAAATTAATAAAAAGCAGAGAATTTGGATCACTTACAACAAGGCCTATATCTCAGTTTGAATAAGATCACAGGAAATTTAGATTGGAACATAGCAGATATATGGCTTCTCCCCGGAAATGAGATCTGAAAGAGTCTAACGGTGCCCATACACTTGTGAGATATTAGGTGCTATCATTCAATTTCGACCGAATCTGTGAGAGAAATCGAAGGATTGTATGCACATTTAAGATACCATGAGACGTGATGCGCGGGCACGCCACTCAAAAGTCGCGTCTCATGATAGTATGTGCGGCACATAATATTTCTCGCATCGCAGTGTGATCGCATGTGTTTTTTATAACACATGCAATATATCACACTGTGAGGTACGATGGACACCCGCTGGGAGCGGCCAGAGGCCGCTCCCACTCGGCGGTGACGTGCCCATCATGTGATTACCATGCGATCTAGCGCATGATCGCATGGTAATCACTTTGGCCTGCCGGTGCGATGCCCTGCGATGTCGCGGGGCATCACATAAGTGTATGGGCACCATTATTCTTCTCATTCTCGTTCTACAACTCCCTCCTCAACCCCCACCAACCTGGGTCATGGGAAACAAAGATTGCTGTGATGTGCTAACAGCCCTTTGTTCTTCCGACACGCGGTCTCCCTGTCAATCAAGCAGGATCCATTACTTACCTGCTTAGAGGCTAGGCACCTGTAACTTGTCCTTTCTCTGGGCAGTTATTTGGGTTTGTCTCTCAGGTCCCTTAACCTAGGTGGCACGACTGGTCATAAAACTGGTTGAGATTCCTTAAGAGCTGCGTCCGGGTTTGAACACTTTTGTCACTTTTGTGGACCTACAGTCTCGAAGGGTTAGGTAAGAAATTATTCTCCACACATGACCTCATACTGTGAGGATTACACAGTCTTTTTTTTTTGTCTGTTTATTGTATTTTTAATGCATAACAGAGGTATCAGACAGTAGAATTACAACATCCCAGAAATACAAGCTTAGAAAATAGAGGATGAGGATGAGCGCTGTGTGAAACATATCAAACAGGTTATTCAATAACATACCTCCCAACATGACCCGCTCCAGGAGGGACAGAGTGCTCTGCTTCTGGACTTTCTCTTAATTTATGATTGCCAGCACCTGTGTTGAACAGGTTAATGAATAAGAAAGGTGTTTTAGCACAAGTGACGGCAATCATAAATTAAGAGGGAAGTCCAGGAGCAGAGCATTGTGTCCCTACTGGAGAGGGTCATGTTGGGAGGTATGCAATAGGGATAAGAAATCGCAATGAAACCAAGTCTGCAAAGAATGAGACAAATAGAAATCAAGGAAGAAGAGAAGAAAAAAAAGGAAATAGAGAAAGAAGTGGTAAAGTAGGAAAAGAGAGCGAGGTGGTCGGTCTCTGCAAAATACGGATAGTAGATTAAAGGAGGACTATAAGGTAGTTAACAGAGTTTCGGCCTGAAAGTGGCTAGTCCAAGGTGACCATACCTTAATGAATGGGAGTGTCATGTAGAACTGAGGTAATTTTCTCAACTTTATAAGTAGACCAGACTGCATTAATCGTGGCTGTTAAGAAGGGCGATAAAGGTTGCTTCCATTGAGCAGCTATATGACATTTAGCTACACTGAGAATGTGAGTAATCAATTTTAAATTTTGAGTCGAGGGTGGTGCATGCGGGACAGGTATAAACAATAGGGAATAGAGTGGGGAGGAAGACATATGAATATTAGTAACATGTTTATCAGGTCGTGAATCTCATACCAGAAGGAACAGACAAGGGGGCAATGCCACCAAATATGCAGGAAAACCTTTCTGCCATAGAGTCTCCAGCACAAATCACTGGTTGTAGGGTAGATAGTGTGAAGCCTGGCAGGGATCATATACCTGCGATAATAGATTTAGTGCCTAATTCAGACTGGATCGCTGCAGCGGCAGCAATCGCAGTCTGAGGCCCTTTGCGGAGTGTGCACGCGCATCCCGGGAGCTCAGTGAGATGCTAAAAGCATCTCAGGGCTACGATCGCCTCTGCCTGATTGACAGACAGAGGCAGTTGTGGGGTGGGAAGGTGTGTGCCAATGGCATTAGAACGCCTTTGGCAGGGCATGGTATGGACAACACAGGCGCATCCGGACCTTTGTGGGGGACCTGCCAGCACAGCTAGGGTGCGGATAGAGGAAGCTACTCGCCGGGTGCATATGCATCGCCGCTGTAAAATGCTTTTGCACCCATGTGGGGGAAGGCAGAGCCAGACATATCTGAGAAACTGATTGCAGATGTGCTAAATTTAGCACATCTATGATCAGATCTGAATTACCCCCTTTATATGCATTTTCTTTGATACGAGCAGAGATAGAGCATTTTGCAATCGCTAGTCTTATTTTAACCCAGTCAGAACTACACATTCTTTTGTTTTCTGGGAGGGGGAAGCAGAAGTCTCATGTCTCCAGGTTTAATTCACTTAGTGCCTGGCTTGCGATATAGAGTGTTTCCTGATAGGCACACAGAAGCAATTTGAACAATACTATATTTGCATACAGAATAGAATTTGACAGGATATACATTTTGAAAATACCATATTTTGTGACTAACGTGAGTAATCCTGGCAAATTCTCCACTTTATCTCACTGTAAGGTTTGATATATCTCCATAGTGAGGTATATAACTCAGCCTAGGAGTCTATTGTAAGCCAAAAGACTTTGTATAAAATACTAATCCAATATATTGACTGACGTTAAGATGAGATCTACAGTAGGTACCATCATTCAGCATAGTAAGACCCGGGTCCTGCACCTACATATTAATGGGCATTATTCAGAGATTTTAGTAAGACTTACAAGTTGGATGTTATATTTACAAGTTGCACAGTAATATTAAAGTGTGTTTGTGATAGATAAATGTAGTAGTGACTATGGATAGGATAATTTCTAAGGTTTTTTTTCTTTCAACAATGATTTTTATTGAATTTTTTTTTTTTTAAACATTAGAGTGGTAAAGAGAAAGAACAAGGGAACACAAAGGAATCAGGTATGGAAAGCAGAAGCAAGTAACAAAAGCAACACACTATACATGAAAAGCAACATGAGACCCATACATAAGGAAAACAGAGAAAAAGGAGCTTCAAACGTTTAGGGCTGCAGTAGCACATGGTCCATCTGTAAAGTAAACATGCCAGCTTTGCCATTTAATCAACGGGAGATAGGAGAGGTGGAGTATTAGATAAAGAAAGAAAACACATCAACTTACATAACATTGAGACGGTGACACATTTCCTCAAGGGTAATCAAACCAAATACAGGAAGGCGTGTAATATTATATATTGTCCTAAGAGCAGTCAGTTCAGCCTGGGGAGATTCGTGGGACGTTAGTAAGTTAGTATGGGAAGTAACCACTTTGCCTATTTTATTCTCTACATGATCTGTATGACAACATCGATTATGAACATCAAGTTTCAGTTAATAAATAGAAGGTGTGAGGTAAGTCATCATGTTTTTTTATTTTTTTTTAGGTTTCCAAGGATCTGCAGGCTACAGCAAAAAAATTACAGGAGACAGGAGAAGCTGCACAGGACAAGGGTTATTGATTTATGGAATCATATTTATAAATGATATTAATATTTAATATCATATATGATTGTCAATATATGGATATATTTTAATTAATATGTGTTTATCATATATGTCTGCAAATATATTATGTCAAACTCACAAACTAGGTGGCTGATAAATATACTGTATGCAGTCCTTATACATATGACTTATGAAATTATGAAGTTGTGATTCCTTAAAGAGAGTTCAAACTTGAGATTACCGCTCTTACCATCCGATTGTTTATTTACAGGAAAAATCAAATCATACAGAATAAGATATACACAGTGGTGACATATATACTAATAATATTTATGCTTCCTTAACTATTGTACATACATAATAAAACACAAACAGTTTCACAAACTTAAGGCCCGTACACACTTGAACGGCCGATACATCGCTGGACCGTCGGCCAGTGTGTACGGGCGATACGTCTGTGAACTCCGTCGTTCACAGACGTATCGCGTCGGCCGCGCAGCACAGCCGACAGCCAATATATCTAACGATATATTGGCGCGTCGCTGCGTGTGTACGGGGCGGTCGTCCGACCGCCCATACACATGCTGCGGCGGCCGGCGGTGATTGACAGGTGAACTGGGCGGGCGCTCGCGCCCGCCCGCCCAGTTCATGACGTCAGTCCCCCGACGGATCGGGCTGTGTGTATGCACAGCACACTGCCCGATCCGTACATAGATATATCTGCAGATCAATTGATCTGCAGATATATCTAATAGTGTGTACCCACCTTTAGACAATTACTAACATAAAGTCTATACCTGCAAGTATATATTTACAATCCTAGGAACATCCCTCATTCCTCTTCCTGCACTTAGCTTCTTCTTAACTCTGCATCTTCTCTCCTTCTGACCTCCAACTCCTTCTCCTCATGACTGGCTGCTCTACCATTGACTGAGCTCATATATATATATATATATATATATATATATAAATATATATATATATATATATATATATATATATACCTATAACTTAACATTTAGCTGGTATATTCTCTTAGTGTTTTCAATGTAATAGCTAATTATAGGTTTGCCATTTACATTCCAAGGTGTCATGAAACAAACATTGAACTGAGCTGGCTTGTCCTGCTCAAGAAGGCATGGTGTCATAAATAAAACATGTCCAATTGTTCTGCCTCAAGGTGGAAAACAGGACATGTAGTCTGGGGTCATAAAATGTATGTCACACGCCAGAGGCGGCGTTCGCCGCGCTTACCCCTGCATGTCTGCTGATCTGTGTTGCAGCCTCTGCCTTCGGTGGGTCGTGGGCTCCGGCGTCTGGCTGGCGCGGCTCCCGGCGGTTCCCCGGGGCGTGGGAGCTGCCATGACACCCGGCATCACGTGGACGGGGGGCAGGTGACGTCATCAGACTGCTCCGCCAATCCAGCGGTGGCGGGGAATTCAAAGTCAGACGCCGGACAGAGCCTCAGCACCTGAGTATCGTCTTTCCCTGACGTGGATGCCAGCGCTCTTGTTTCCGGCAAGGATCTCTGAAGTTGTACTCCAGTGTCTCCAGCATTTCCAGGTGCCAGTTCGCTGCACCGGTTCCAGTGTATTTAGCAGCCGGTATATCTCTCTGCGGTCCAGTCACCAGTGCTCCTAGGAATCAGCGTGGGCTGCGGGCCTAAATCACCGTTCTCAAGTTCTACAAATCACCAGCGTCTTAAACCACTACACTTAAGTTCTTCACATTATCAGCGTCTCAGTCACCGTTCACAAGTTCTACAAATCAACAGCGTCTTAAACCCCTGCACTTCAGTTCTTCACATCATCAGCGTCTCAATCACCGCTCTCAAGTTCTACAAATCAACAGCGTCTTAAACCACTGCACTTAAGTTCTTCACATCATCAGCGTCTCAGTCACCGTTCACAAGTTCTACAAATCAACAGCGTCTTAAACCACTGCACGTAAGTTCTTCTAATCATCAGTGTCTCAGTCACCATTCTTACTTCTGCAAATCATCAGCGTCCTAAACCTCTGCACTTAAGTTCTTCAATTTACCAGTGTCTTAACCTCCGCTCACAAGTTCTTTATCCATCTGTGCCTTTAATCACCATTTATAAGTTCCTCAAGTTATCAGTGACTTTTAAACATCACCCACAGTTTCTTCAGTTACCATCTCTAATCTTGCTCACAAAACCCTTCAGTGGGTCTGGACATTCCCTCATTAATTCCTTTTTGACATATGACTTTAAGTTGTTCTTTTCCAGCAATAAAGTTCTTCAATATTTCACCAAATTCCACTGTCAGCATCCTGTATGAGGAAATCCTATATTAGGCCACCCCTGTTCCGGCTCAGTTGTGGTTCCTCTTCCCAACCATCGGAAGAATCCCCGAGTTCACAACACCCTCAGTCTAGGCCAGTGACAGTATACTCAGGCCACATGGACCCGGGGAATCGGAACCCAGAGGCAAGCACCATGCAGGACCTGGTTTCCCGAGTACAGAGTCAGGAAGCAGCACAGAATCAGGTGATGAATTATCTGGCCGGCTGGATCAAATCCAGACTTCTCTGGCTTCAGTGGTTCCAGCTCCAGTTCCAGTATCCGCTCCAGTGGTTGTCTCTGGCAATGTTCCCTCCATGTCTGGAACCAGGTCACGCCTTCAGCTTCCCACTCCTCCTCGTTATAACGGGAATCCAAAAAATTACCGTGGATTCCTCAATCAGTGTGAGGTACATTTCGAACTCCTCTCATATAACTTCCCTACTGATCGGTCTAAAGTGGCATACATTATCTCTTTGCTTGAGGGTTCAGCGTTGGAGTGGGTGTCACCGTTGTGGGAGTGATCAGATCCGTTAGTTTCTAGTTACACCAACTTCATCACGTCATTCCGAAGGATCTTTGATGAGCCCAGCAGGACGACTGCTGCCTCTGCTGACTTGCTCCGAGTTCGACAAGGCTCTCGTACAGTGGGACAGTATGTGATTCACTTTCAAACTATAGCTTCTGAACTGAGCTGGAATAATGATGCCCTTCGGGCTGCTTTTTGGAACGGGCTCTCGGATCGTTTAAAGGACGAATTGATTACTAGAGATCTGCCAGATTCCTTGGAACAGTTGATCTCACTCTGTGTAAAGGTGGATCTTCGCATGCAGGAACGAGGTGGTGAACGTAGTCGGTCAGACCGGACGAGATTCCGATCTCTTCCTTCTAAGCAAACAGTTATTTCAAGTCCAGACGAACCCATGCAGATTAATCGGTCTCGGCTGTCTCCAGAAGAACGTCAGCGTCGTCGTGAGGGTAGACTTTGCCTCTACTGTGGAGCGGCGGATCATTTCCTCAAGTTTTGCAAGTCTCGCCCGGGAAACGGGCAGTCCTAGCTTGTTCTGGAGAAGTCGAGCTAGGGGTTTTTTCTCAATCTTCTCCGGCAGTGGACTGTTTACTCTCCGTGTCTCTGTTTTCTGAGTCTGAAGTCAAAACCGTTAAGGCACTGTTGGACTCAGGGGCTGCGGGGAATTTTATTTCCCTTTCCTGCGCCCAGAATCTGGGTTTGAAGTTACAGTCGGTCGAAACGACCTATTACGATAACTGCTATTAATGGTACCCAAATTCCTAATGCTCTGATTTCAAGTCGTACTATGCCAATCAAGTTGCAAGTGGGAGCTTTGCATCAAGAACATCTGGAGTTCCTTGTGATTCAGGAGATGCCTCACGATCTCATCTTTGGTCTTCTCTGGCTCAAGCTTCACAACCCTCACGTCGACTGGAGGTAGACACAGATAATTTCTTGGAGTCCATTTTGTCCCTCGAATTGTCTCACTCCCGTCTATCCGCTTCGTTTATCTTCCAAGTCGGACGAGGAGCTTATTCCAGAGGCTTATCGAGAGTTTACAGATGTGTTCTCGGAACAGGCGGCCGATAAGTTACCACCGCATAGACCCTGGGACTGTCCTATTGAGCTCATTCCGGGGAAAATGCCACCTCGGGGTTGTACTTATCCTTTGTCAGTACCCGAGACTCAAGCCATGTCAGAATATATCAAGTCTAATCTGCAGAAGGGATTCATCCGCATCATATCTCCATGGACTTTGTTACTGAACTGCCTCTCTCTAAGGGTCATAACACCGTCTGGGTGATTATCGACCGATTCTCTAAGATGGCACATTTTGTTCCGTTGACCGGGTTACCATCAGCTTCTAAGTTGGCTTTATTATTCATTCAGGAACACTTTCGCCTGCACGGGTTACCTCTGGAAATAGTTTCTGATCGAGGGGTACAGTTTACGGCAAGATTCTGGAGAGCCCTCTGTACGGCCTTACAAATAAAACTCAAGTTTTCATCCGCTTACCATCCGCAGACCAATGGGCAAACTGAACGCGTCAATCAAGATTTAGAGACTTTTTGCCGTGTTTACCTCTCCCCCTCACAAGATAATTGGGTGGAGTTGTTGCCTTGGGCCGAGTTCGCCCATAATCATCTATATCACTCCTCGACTGGTGAGTCTCCATTTTTCATTAATTATGGATTTCATCCCCAAGTTCCAGAATTACCCATTTGTCCTCCAGAAGAAGTTCCTGCTGCAGCCTCTACTCTCCGGCACTTCAGTCAAATCTGGAGTCGAGTTCATGCCAACCTCAAGAGAGTTTCTGGCCGCTATAAGTTCTTTGCGGATAGGAAGCGACGGGCAGCTCCTCAATACAAGGTTGGTGACAGGGTATGGCTCTCTACCCGCAATCTCCGTTTGAAGGTGCCCACTATGAAGTTCGCTCCAAGGTTCATTGGTCCTTATCCCGTGTTACAAGTTTTGAATCCGGTTGTCTGCAAATTGGGATTGCCTTCCCATCTCCGGATACCAAATTCCTTACATGTCTCTCTTCTTCGCCCCCTTGTTTTGAACCGGTTTCATTCCAAGTCCCCAAGGCCAACCTCTGCAGAGGCTGAAGAGGGTACGGACTTTGAAATCAAAGCTATTCTCGATTCTCGCTATCTTCACAAGAATCTACAGTATTTGGTGGAATGGAAAGGTTTTGGCCCGAGGAAAGGAGCTGGGTCAAAGCTACTGAAGTTACGGCTCCCCGACTGGTGCGGATTTTCCATTCCAGACATCCAACAAAACCTGGAAAGTGTCCAGGGGCCACTCCTGGAGGAGGGGGCACTGTCACACGCCAGAGGCGGCGTTCGCCGCTCTTACCCCTGCGTGTCTGCTGGTCTGTGTTGCGGCCTCTGCCTTCGGTGGGTCGCGGGCTCCGGCATCTGGCTGGCGTGGCTCCCGGCGGTTCCCCGGGGCGTGGGCGCCGCCATGACACCCGGCATCACATGGACGGGGGCAGGTGACGTCATCAGACTGCTCCGCCAATCCAGCGGTGGCGGGGAATTCAAAGTCAGACGTCAGACAGAGCCTCAGCGCCTGAGTATCGTCTTTCCCTGACGTGGATGCCAGCGCTCTTGTTTCCGGCAAGGATCTCTGAAGTTTTACTCCAGTGTCTCCAGCATTTCCAGGTGCCAGTTCGCTGCACCGGTTCCAGTGTATTCAGCGGCCGGTATATCTCTCTGCGGTCCAGTCACCAGTGCTCCTAGGAATCAGCGTGGGCTGCGGGCCTAAATCACCGTTCTCAAGTTCTACGAATCACCAGTGTCTTAAACCACTACACTTAAGTTCTTCACATTATCAGCGTCTCAGTCACCGTTCACAAGTTCTACAAATCAACAGCATCTTAAACCCCTGCACTTCAGTTCTTCACATCATCAGCGTCTCAGTCACCGCTCTCAAGTTCTAGAAATCAACAGCGTCTTAAACCACTGCACTTAAGTTCTTCACATCATCAGCGTGGGTGTGGTTCATCAAATCGACAGTGTCTAGGTCGACAATGTTTAGGTCGACCACTATAGGTCGACAGTCACTAGGTCGACATGGATGGAAGGTCGACAGGGTTTCTAGGTCGACAGGTCTAAAGGTCGACATGAGGATTTTTTTTTTGTGTGTCATTTTCTTCGTAGAGTGACCGGGATCCCAAATTAGTGCACCGCGTCCCCTCGCATGGCTCGCTTCGCTCGCCATGCTACGGGCATGGTGTCTTCGCTTCGCTCGACGCACTTTACCGTTCCAATCGTAGTCCACGTGGATCGTTAAGTATGAAAAAATTCAAAAAAAGAAAAAAATGTGAAAAACTCATGTCGACCTTTAAACCTGTCGACCTAGCACATGTCGACCTAGAAACCCTGTCGACCTTCCATCCATGTCGACCTAGTGACTGTCGACCTATAGTGGTCGACCTAAACATTGTCGACCTAGACACTGTCGATCTTCAGACCGGATCCCTCTCAGTCACCGTTCACAAGTTCTACAAATCAACAGCGTCTTAAACCACTGCACGTAAGTTCTTCTAATCATCAGCGTCTCAGTCACCATTCTTACTTCTCCAAATCATCAGCGTCCTAAACCTCTGCACTTAAGTTCTTCAATTGACCAGTGTCTTAACCTCCGCTCACAAGTTCTTTATCCATCTGTGCCTTTAATCACCATTTATAAGTTCCTTAAGTTATCAGTGACTTTTAAACATCACCCACAGTTTCTTCAGTTACCAGCATCTCTAATCTTGCTCACAAAACCCTTCAGTGGGTCTGGACATTCCCTCATTAATTCCTTTTTGACATATGACTTTAAGTTGTTCTTTTCCTGCAATAAAGTTCTTAAATATTTCACCAAATTCCACTGTCAGCGTCCTGTATGAAGAAATCCTATATTAGGCCACCCCTGTTCCGGCTCAGTTGTGGTTCCTCTTCCCAACCATCGGAAGAATCCCCGAGTTCACAAC
This sequence comes from Pseudophryne corroboree, assembly GCF_028390025.1. Taxonomy (NCBI): domain Eukaryota; kingdom Metazoa; phylum Chordata; class Amphibia; order Anura; family Myobatrachidae; genus Pseudophryne; species Pseudophryne corroboree. Next base: position 472,196,005 of record NC_086444.1, read on the forward strand.
ACCCTCAGTCTAGGCCAGTGACAATGTAGCCCTTCCTTATTCATTAACTATTTCCCTGTAAATATTATCACTTGGTTTGGGTGTTACAGTTTCAATAGATCTTCTGTTGTCATTGTCTCTGGCCTGCAATATAACTAGACAGAAGGCCAGATTACACTTCCTACAGGCATGTAGGTTTTTGTGGCTTTTGATTATTCACCTGTGTGTACAAGCAGCTGGTTACATATTATGGTCTAAGCCAAGTGACCAGGGGCGGAAGTCCGGGAGGCAGCGGAGTCGGCTGCCGCCGGGCTCCTGACCTGAAGAGGGCGCCTCTGATTTTACACAGATTGACATGCGGACGAGCGTCCGCATGTCAATCTGTGGTCTCCCTCCCTGCTGTGTTGGAGGGACACGGAGCGCATAGAGCGTCTCTCCTGTGTCCCTCCCTGGCTCTCTCCCCCGGCCGGTCTAATACAGGAAGTGCCGTTCGTGAGCTGGGGAAAATATACCTGGCACTGGGGGGGATATACCTGGCACTGGGGGGAAGACCTGGCACTGGGGGGCATATACCTGGCACTGGGGGGCATATACCTGGCACTGGGGGGGAAGACCTGGCACTGGGGGGCATATACCTGGCACTGGGGGAGAAGACCTGGCACTGGGGGGCATATACCTGGCACTGGGGGGGAAGACCTGGCACTGGGGGGCATATACCTGGCACTGGGGGGCATATACCTGGCACTGGGGGGCATATACCTGGCACTGGGGGGGGAAGACCTGGCACTGGGGCGGGGGGCATATGTGGCACTGGGGAGAGGGTATATTTGGCACTGGGGGCATATACCTGGCACAGTGGGGGAAGATCTGGCACTGGGGGCATATACCTGGCCCTGTGGGGGAATATCTGGCACTGGGGGCATATACCTGGCCCTGTGGGGGAATATCTGGCACTGGGGGCATATACCTGGCACTGGGCGCATATACCTGGCCCTGTGGGGGAATATCTGGCACTGGGGGCATATACCTGGCACTGTTGGGGAAGATCTGGCACTGGGGGCATATACCTGGCCCTGTGGGGGAATATCTGGCACTGGGGGCATACACCTGGCACTGTGGGGGAAGATCTGGCACTGGGGGCATATACCTGGCACTGGGGGCATATGCCTGGCACTGTGGAGGAATATCTGGCACTGGGGGCATATAGCTGGCACTGTGGGGGAGTAGGCACTGAGGGGGCATATGTGGCACTGTGGTGGAATATTTGGCACTGGGGGGAGCAGGCACTGAGGGGGCATATGTGGCACTGGGGGGGAGGTATATTTGGCACTGGGGGCATGTACCTGGCACTGGAGGCATATACCTGACACTGTGGGGGAATATCTGGCACTGGGGGCATATGTGGCACTGGGAGCACGGCCCTAGCAACAAGCACTACCCCCTAGCAATGAGCATGACACCCAGTGCATGAACCCCCTGGCAACGAGCATGACACCCTGAGCATGAAAACCCCTGGCACCGTGCATGGAACCGCTGGCAACGAGCATGACACCCAGTGCATGAAACCCCTGGCAACGAGCATGACACCCTGAGCATGAAAACCCCTGGCACCGTGCATGGAACCAAGAGCATGAGACCGCTGGCAACGAACATGACACCCAGTGCATGAAACCCCTGGCAACGAGCATGACACCCTGAGCATGAAAACCCCTGGCACCGTGCATGGAACCAAGAGCATGAAACCCCTGGCAACGAGCAGGTAATTTAAAAGTAATTAGAAGCCTTACTGTAGAACTTAATGTATAATGGGCATTACGGTGTGTGGCATAATGTATCATGGACATTGCGGTGTGTGTCATAATGTGTCGGGCATTACGGTGTATGGTATACTATATCGCGGGCATTGTGATATGTGGTATAATGTCTCAGGCTCATTGTGGTGTGTGTTATACTGTGTCAAAGACATTGTATGTGCTATAATGTATCAAGGGCATTGCAGTGTGTAGCATAATGTATAACGGGCATTGCGATTCCTGTCATAATGTGTCGGGGGCATTACGGTGTGTGGCATAATGTGTCAGGGGCATTATGGTGTGTGCATATTGTGTCATGTGCATTATTGTGTGTGGCATAATGTCTAAGGGCCACTGCAGTATGTGGCATAATGTATACTGGGCATTACTATAAGGAGGAAAAATTACAAATAATGTAAGGGGCATGAATCAGGATTATTTTTCTTTCCCGTCTGGGCGTGCAGGTTGGAAAACTGGGGTATAACGCAGTCTTTTCCTGCAATGTCACGCCCCTTTATGGTAAGCCACGCCCATCCCAACGAAGCCACACACCCTATACTGCCAATTATGGAGGGGGGGGGGCGAAGAATTTTTTGGCTTGGGGGAGAAAAATTTCTAGTTACGTCACTGAACTGACTCATTCCTGTAAGCCGCCACTACAGCGCAAACCCCAGGAGAGTACGCTGGTGCGCGCCTGCTGTGGGAGGTAGGAGAGGAGCTGCTGCTACCGTTGCCCCGCTGCTGTGGGGAAGGGGGGGACGGGATGGATGGACACACGTGCGAGGCGGTGTTTAAGAGCTGGTACCACGCTTGCCTTGGATTCCACTTCCTAATTGCGCTCTGCCTCCGGTAATTGGGGAGGAGAGAAGAGCCTTCTTTCACTACACAAGGTATCCATCTATGCTCCCTTTCTCCCTGTATAAGTGCACTGCCAGTATACTGTATGTATGTTTGTATATATAGATAGAGGTAGGGGTCTGGCACAGCCACATAATAGACTAATACATTGGGTGCCCTCACAGCAAAGTAGTTTAGCAAAATAGAGGTGGTGCGGCACTCCAATGATTTGCACACTGACACCAATTGAAGTAGTGCAACGTTTCAATGCCCGTTTAATGAATCTGGATTTTTGTCATATATACAATGACCCCCATTCTGCCTCATCCCGTCCTCCAGACCTGTGTTACTCCATCTGCCCCCCCCCCCCCCATTTGCCAAGTCCTTCTGCCCGCCCGCGACCATCCCTCCCCATCTTCCTCCCATAATTAATTGTCCTCCCGCAGGGAATACATATGTTTTACCGACAGACGGGATGCCGTCTGTCAGCATCCTGACAGCAGCATCCCGTCCGTCAGAATGCTGGCAGGGGGCGTGCGCAATGAAGGCCCTTGCTTGTTGCGCTCGCAACGCAGTGGTCTCGGTGGTTCCCATCCCACTCTATTGGTGTTGTGGACACCCACGAATGGGAATAAGACCTGTGAGACGGTATTCTGGTGTCGGTATCCTGACCGCTAGGAATCCCGACAGCCAGCAAAATGATTGCCTCCCCTCCCGCAGTATCGGTCACATAATAGACTCACTTTCAGCTCCAGGCCCATGTGGACCCTAAACTGGCACTGGTCTGCTGGGATGTATCATTAGCACAAGGTTAAAAATGCAGCCAAACCTCCAAAAATGCAGTTTTCAGAGGTTTGGCGGCTTACTACTTATCCACCAAGCCTAGACCCCAGGGCTTGGATGCGGTGGGCAACACCATCTTTAGATGGGCTTCTATCACATTTCCCATTGGACCCCTCCCAGCACCCCCCAGTGGGGCGCATCAGCCCACGCATGCACAGATAGGACTCCGGATCATACACCGGGAAGTTCTACTGTATCATGGCAAAGAATAGCTCTCACCGCAAGAGCTGTCCTTTGGAAATTTCTTCATGCATACGCCATTATGCTTGCAAAGAATGGCAGGATATATATATAAATATATATATAGCCTGCAGGATCAATATTGGTGTGGTGTGTATATATATATATATATATATATTTTTTTTTTTTTTTTTTTTTTTTGCCTCTATATAGGGGGGCACCTGTATTTATATTGCCTCCGGGCGTCTAGGACGAACTTACGCCACTGCAAGTGACCCATTTGATTGTAAATGCATTCTTTGTTATACTGCGACTTCTCTAGCCTCATTTATGGCTAGAGCAGTATAAACCTGTTCCCTACACAATGTCTCATAATCTTGCAGTAAAACACAAATACACATCTATATGCACACATATACAAAACATTATTCCTTAAATCATCTAAACATTACCTCATATGTTCAAACCTATTTCATACATATTCCTTACTATATAATATATCCACTGTACTATTCACCATGGTTAAAATTACCTATTTATAATGAATTATATTTTAATTAAAATAATATCCATTATCCTAATATTATATTAAGTGTGAACAATGACCTATATGGCAACAGTTGCAAAACTATGCAGTGTGAATCATGACAAGTGGTGAGGCGGCAGTCACATTGTCATTAAACTGTAACGGGCTTGGATGTATGCTGTTGTCCTCTCTGACCACTGCTGTAAAATGAATCTTGGATTCACCACCTGAAACAGCCTGTTAGTATTTGGAAGCTCTCAGAAATAGAGGATAGTCTCTTTAGAGAACAAGGCTGCTGGGAATGATCAGCAGCCAGCTAGCAGTAGTCCCAGCAGCTAAAGAGGGTCAGTAATTTACATGCAGCCTCTGTCCAAGATGGCACCAGACAGAACCAGCAGAGTGAAGCACTCAGGCAGCCATAGTATCCACTGTACAAGAATGGAGGATAATAGAAGCATTCCAGCTCCCACTCCAGCACAGGAACATGTCAATTGTTTGATCCAAAGAGAGAGGAGAGGGAGATCTGCCATGTGCTCTGGTGAAATCAATGCTGTGACTGGCAGGGGTCATTGGAGCAGTAATGATTCGTTCCTGCCCATTAGGTACGACTGCCAGGACCAACATACCCACTGGGAACCCTAGAGAGCAGTATATGAGTCAGGCCAGAGCACCAGAGAGTTTCGTCCACTCTGTTTTGCTACTAAGCCACCCCTTATTTATATGCTTCTAATGATAGATAGACAGCTAGATATGCATTTATAGCGTTTAGACTAAAGATGGGTACACACCTAAAGATATATCTGCAGATCAATTGATCTGCAAATATATCTGCAAATGGAACACACTGACCAGCCACCACTGCCATCTGCAGATATATCTGTTGTTGAAGACATTGACCAAATAATCTTCCTTCTGTACACACTGGCAGATCGCCGTTATGAAATGTGCCAAATATTCCTGCAATTTACATATTGGGCTGACTTTCTACAGAGCACACAGGAAAAGGAAAGGACTGTCTTTTCTGTGTTCTCTCTCTATCTCATAAGGTGGGTACACACTGGAAAGATATATCTGCAGATCAATTGATCTGCAGATATATCTATGGACGGATCGGGCAGTGTGCTGTGCATGCACACTGCCTGATCCGTCGGGGACTGACATCATGAACTGGGCGGGCGTGTACACACGCCCGCCCAGTTTAGCTGTCAATCACCGCCGGCCACCGCAGCATGTGTACGGGCGGTCGGACGACCGCCGTACACACACAGCGACGCGCCAATATATCGTTAGATATATTGGCCATCGGCTGTGCTGCGGGGCCGACGTGATACAACTGTGAACGACGGAGTTCACAGACGTATCGGCCATAAACACTGGCTGACGGACCCGTGATATATCGGCCGTTCAAGAGAACGGCCGATATATCGGCCAGTGTGTATGGGCCTTTACTCCTTCATTTCCCTTTGTCACTCTCCCTCTGTCTCCCACTATCTCTCTCGCTCCCACTGTCTCATTCCTTACGTCTCCCACTGTCTCCCTCCATCCGTCTCACTCACTCCATCTTCCTCTGTCTCTCTCACGCTCCCACTGTCTCTCTCCCTCCATCTCCCACTGTCTCTCTCACACTCCCACTGTTTCTCTCCCTCCATCTCCCACTGTCTCACTCTCTCCATCTCCTACAATCCTTCATGTTTCTGAGGAGACAAATTATAACTAATATACAACTCATGCGTGGAAATGACTTGCCTCCACAAAACCCTTCAGGGCACATACTGGCTAAGGCACCCACAGGTGACGGATCTCACTGGTAGGGCTCCCGCAAATCATGGTGCCAGCTGGTAGAGTCTCCCAATGTCAAGGTCTCCCATCACTGGGGCACCTGCTCACCTTCCCACCCCCAATGGTCACAGCACTGGCACCAACCCCCCTTCCTTCCCCCATGTACAATGTCTGCTGGAAGACATTAATTCTAGCTAGATGATAGATCAAAGTGGGCTAAAGGACCTCTAATATCACAACCATGATTAAGCACACTGTGGGATTCAGCCCACCGGAGGGTGTTAGGGTTAGGCTCCAGGGGGATGGTTAGGGTTAGGCTGCAGGAGGAGAGGTTAGGGATAGGATGTGGGGAAAGGCGAGGGGACAGATGGAGAGATTAGGGTTAGGTTTGGAAAAGGTCCTTTACACTGAGAAATGGGGGGCTCCCTTGTTGACTCCTGAAATGTGAACATAGAGTTAATATAACTACCGTAGCTTTATAGTAAAAAAAAATAGTTACATATATATTTGAAATACACTAATAGTCACAGCTCCTGTGGATCCACAGGCACTAAGCTGTAATCAATGTAATGTTACATCTCCACTGAGATCTATAACAACTCAAAGAGACATAAAAACACTCATAGTAATTTGTGTGTACTCTGGGCTGCTATGTTTTTTGGGGCGCATGTGAGCTTTCTCTTATTTCCTATTTCACAACATTTGAATTCCCCCATCATGTCAAAAGTCAGAAACTGTCCAACTTTCATAAAAAAGGCAAGTTGGTGTTAATGTTATTTTCTAAACTCTAACATGTAAAGAAAAACTGCTCCGTTTGTTGTAAACAAAATGATATATAACGACGTAACAAGCCAACATAAAATGATTCTGTTAATAGTGACTGTTAGACAGCCACAATCACAAGATGGACTTCTAGAATGCTATGAAAGAGTACATAAATAGGTAGAAAGTTTAGCGGTTTTCTTTTTTTTCTTTATTTGGGGGTGGGAGGGTAGAAATATTTATCATTTAGCTTCTTAACCTTCTCACTACAAAAGTGACTGATCTTGTATGTATGCCCTTTTAAACCTAGGGCCATTTTTTTATCTAGACACCATCAGTTTAAAGGCAATGACTATTCACAGGGCCAGATTAAGGGGGACATTTACTAAGCAGTGATAAGAACGGAGAAGTGAGCTAGTGGAGAAATTTCCCCATCAACCAATCAGCAGCTCTGTATCATTTTATAGTATGCAAATTACAGATTTTACTTCAGTGCTGATTGGTTGCCATGGGCAACTTCTCCACTGGCTCACTTCTCCGCTCTTATCACTGCTTAGTAAATGTACCCCTAAGAGCCATGGCATGGGCATGGAAGTGAAAATGATCACGGGTCTTTTATGAGATGTGGAGTGGGTGTGTGAAACTGTGTCGGCATGACCAGTCACATGTGGGCATAGCCTGTGCCATCGAGGGAAGAGATATACCCGTTGGTATCCTAATGTAGCTACCTGCAGTCCATATGGGGTGCTTACCCCTGACATTGGTAGTAAATCAATACAAAGGAAAAAATAATAAAAAAGATTTAACTTTTAAAAAAAGTACATATAGTACACCTTGCTTCTTTCCAAGGTTTATTTAGTAACTTTCAAAGTGCACTAGCTGATCCAGACGTGCTGGCCTACTATTATCTCACCAGCTAACACTCTCTCCTTTCACTGCCCCATAACACCACCAGCATTATTTTCCCACTGTACCCCATCACTGGCCAAATACCTCAGCCAGCAGTAGTGCTCCATGGATGTTTGCAATGGATTACATAGGTAATCCTGCCGGGTGGGATGACGACTGTCAGTATCCCAACAGCTGCATTTTGCTCGGCAGAATGCCGGCAGTGGGGCGAGCTGTGAGAATCTCCTTGCGGGCTCGGTGACGAACTGCGCTCACCACAGGTTCTATTCCCACTCTATCGGTGTCATGAACATCCACGAGTGGAAATAGCCCCTGTGCGCCGTTATGTCGGCATTCCGGTATCTGCATCTTGACCGCCAGGATCCCAACAGCCGGCAAATTGAACAGATCCCTTTGCAATGTATGGTTAGGAGAAATTATTTAACTGGCTGGAAATTTGGTCAGTAAAGTCATGCTCAGACGGTTGCACGGGCGGATTGACCATAGGAGCTTAATCAGAGGCGGGCACAAATGTCACCGTCATTGCATCTTTGTACACAGCAACAATATGCAAAAGCTGCATGAGCTGTCTTGTGTAAAAAGTGCCGACACCTGTGATCCTCTGCCTGCATCCAAAGATGCAGCATCGGATCCACAAAGTACCCATCAGCGGGCCCAGCAGACATCTGTGTAGAGTTTCTTGGTGGGCTGTATGACATGGTCACACAGCAATGCTGGCCAGGGGTCAGGAGGATGTCAAATTATGCTTGCTCTGACGGGCTGTATATTCTGGGAAATGTCAGTATATCAGTAGATGAGATTTATTTACTTGATCATTAAATGGAGCACCTTAGCTGCTCTCCTGGTGTACGGTCTCTGCCTGCAAAGAGTACCTTCTGTCGGACAGCGGCATGTGACGTCATACATCACATGGAGTTAAGGCAGAGCTTCAGTGCAGATTAGCAACGTGAACTGTATACAGCAACATAGGGCCCTTACTAGCAGGCTGGTCCTAGCATAATGTTGTGGTAAGAGTACATACATTTTAGCACCCCCTAGCAGTCCTCCACATTTTGGCCTAAAAATGCAGCTAGATCCCCCACCCCAGTTTTAATCTGGCACTGCCCTACTGCATCAGCCCTATTATTAATCCGGCCAAGGCTATTCAATGTCAAGGAAAACTGTTATGGATGTTGTATCTCCAATCCTTCTCCTACTTCATCATCTCCAACCCTTGTATATGTGAGGGCCTGTAGAAGCCGCACACCCTTTCTGACAACTTCATATCAATCTCTCCATCTTTGATATGTTCAGAAATGTTAACATTTGGTAAAAATACAATAATGGGAGAGTTTTATCAAAGCTTGGAGAGAGACAAAGTACTAACCAAGCTTCTGCCGTGTTACAGGTTGTGTTTGCAAAATGACAGGAGCTGTTTGGTTGGCACTTTTTCTCTCTCTAATTTATCACTCTCACAGCTATGATAAATGTTCCCCATAGTACACAAAGTGCTAGAGGGATGCTTTGAGACGTGTTAATGAATGCTCCATTAAAGTCAGCATAACTGCAATGCTTTAACTAGTGTTTTACTTGCTTTTAAAATCCATTTCCATTTCTACAAACTGTAATTTGATGGCCTCTGGGAATTTACACTCACTGAATGTTCCTTAGTAGTGATCAGAGAAAGTACTAATCTGACTGGACTTTTCTACAGTTTGCCTGCACAATGCTGATGGACCAGGAAGTATAGACCAGGGTGACCAGTATATGTTCCCATTGGGCATATCAGGTAAAACCTCTGCTGTTACACTACATTGACGAGGGCCAAGTCCTATGAAAGTAATGTTATCTTTGCTATAAAATCTAAACTAAATATAAAACAAGTGATGCCTGTAGCAGCTCAGAGGAGTTTTGTAACTGTAATAGTTTAGTCATATTATAACAATAGTTAAAATGATCATTTTTCAATAATGGCATTTTCCCCTGTGGCATGTGATATCATTGCAGCACAATTACTGTGAGTTTTGCCATTGTTTATCTAGCTGTGTCTTTGCCTGCAGTACTTGACATTGTTCAATTTTCAATATCAGTCATCTTGTGTGTGGCAAATTAAATATATTACAACGCTACCAAGTTATTTCTCAGGAAGCAAACCTACTTTCTGCCTTCATTCCCTAAGGCTACACAAAGGCTCCCATGAATCTCACAGAGCTGGAAAATAAATGCAAAGCAATGTTATGGTGCACCCTTATTTCACAGGAAATCCCAGGCTGAATAATCTGGAACAACATGTGCCTTATCTGCACTTTATGAGTGTGATAACTCAATATGATGGCGTGAAAAGTCTTACATGGATATCACAACAACTTCAAGCATTAAAGTGAATCCGTAGGCAAACTAGTGTGATTCGCCCGTCCAGTACTGACAGGATGCTTTGTAGCAATCGGGGAATTGACTGGTTGCTTATAAACTACAAAACAAGCATCAATATTGGGAAACTAAAATATGTTGCTGTATTACTGTATAAGTTAAAACTTCAGCAGCCAAAATATCACTTTGTAATAATAAAAAATAGCTGCTATGCATACGGAAGAAAAAAAAAAGGTATTGTGGCAGCACTGACAGCTGGTGGAATGTGGGGATCTTATTCCTGGGATCATTGGAGCTCACTTTTTTAAAATGATCATTGGTGCTCATGTAAGTAAGATGTATTAAGCCTGGAGAAGTGATAAAGCAGTGATAAGTGCAAGGTGACAACACACCAACCAATCAGCTCCGATATGTAAATTGACAGTTAGGAGCTGATTGGCTAGTGCGTTATCACCTTCCACTTATCACTGATTTATCACTTCTCCAGGCTTAATACAGGCTTAATACATCTGCCCCTTCCCTTCTCTGTCATATGACTGAAAATATCATATAGTTACTGGTATTAAGCAGTGGCAGACCTACACTTTTGGGGCCCTGAAGCTTGAACTGTTATGGGGGCCCCTTCACAACCAGCAAAATAGGGCCACATATAACAATGTTCAAAGGGCCTTGCTGTTCTTGCAAGGACAGCACACATCACTCAGTGACAGCAAAATGACCTGATTAGATGCCTCCTTGTCCAGAGCAATAAAATATATTCATTAAATAGGCATAGTCCAAGCATCTTTTGAACAATTAAATATTATATTTTATTGTTTGTAATTTTTCCCATCATACCCTCTATGTCCGGAGTAAGGGGTATATATATATATCCCCATTGCTCACTGTCCTAGGATCCACCTTGAAAAAGACCCAGGAGGGTCGAAACGGCGTTGGTGCTAAGGACAGTGTCCCTCTTTTTTACACAGCCCTACAGACTTTTTTAAGTCAGTGAAGGCATGTTTAGGTTCTGATTTATGTTATAGTCCAGACCTGTAACCTGTATTCGGATACCTTTTACCATACCTGATCTATACCAACATCTTACAGGGCTTGTGTAAAGGATTGTGTTTTATGTTTTTAATTGGTCTTTTTTTTATACCATGTATGTTGTTTTGGAATAAACACTTTTTTTGCAAGTGGAATCTTTGAAAGATACCTTTATGTGTGGACCGAAGTATGTAGACATGTGAGTGGGGTACGCCATATTTGGTAGAAATAATATAAAGATACCTTTATATGTACATCTATAATTGTTTAGAAGTGAGTTTCGGTACACTGTAATATATAAATATCTTGCGTGTGGTGGTGAGACTCTATTCTTCTGAACCTCTTCTGAAAGAAAGAAAAGACACCAGGGCTCTGTTTTTGGACACTTATCAAGAGTAATTGTGCAAATTACTACACATTATATTTTCTCATCTTTTTCTCCTTATGATCCTTTCGAGTGTTGGACTTTGGCATAAGAATTGAATGAATTTGGAAGATATTTCCCGTAAAAAGAACAAGTGACGTATAAATATCCAATCATTCATTATCCTGTGTTAACATGTTTCTATGTCGCCCTTGATCTGCCCCTTATTTGTTTTTTGTTTGTGAATTTTCTTTATCTGTTTGGGTAGATAATCAAGTTGGTTGGATTAGGCTGACTATATTGCGCCCAAATTCACAATATCTTTATTTTCTAAAGTCACAGAGCCAGACTACAACTCCCAGCAGCTCCTGCGGTACTAAGCGTCGCACATCCAAGCTCTAATTGCAGCTATGCTGTACTAGTAGCCTGGTTGTCATGGTGTTACTGGTGACGAGCTATAACCGTAGAGTACATAAAAACAAAAGGTGAAAAGCTGATTTTTGGTGTTAAAATGCACAAGAGAAACGAGTGATGATTCTATCACTAAAATAGCCTTATTTTTTTTTTTTTAACATATTTTTTTATTGAAGCAATATATGCAAGACATGAACAATCATTAAATTTCGAAACATCGGTAGAAGGGTGTCATACGAAAATAGAGCAAGGAAGAATACAGTGGAGTCTTTAATCAAGGGACATTTCCATTATAAGTATTCAACAGCATCGCCTCTGCATGAAACAAGTCTCCGGAGACCATTTGCTCCACTGATCTAAAGTTCAGTTCAGTTTATTGACCCAAACTTATGCATTCGAAGATGAAAGAAGAACAAAAAAAAAAAAAAAAAAAAAAAACAAGTGCCCGTAGTCGTGCCTGAATTCCCCACCCCCCGGCCCACAGAGCCCCGACTGTCAGTCAACTTTAAAGCACAATCGGCGGATCTCCAGCAGCCAATCTGGTCAGAAACCATTCTGTGTTTGACAATGAGTCGTGGAGCTGTTTCCTAACCGGTATCGACAAAGTCGTTATATAACTCTCCCAAACTTCAAAAAAATTATGTATCTTAGAGTCTTTTTCCAGCAGAACACTTATCCATTCCATCCTAAAGAGATAAAATAGTTTGGCTTTAAATAGTGATAGAGTAGGTGGATCTCTCACTATCCACACCTGCAGAATGGCTTTTCTGGCCGCCAGACTAATTGCCAGCAGCAGTTTTTTACTGCCCAAAGAGAGGCGCTGATTCGGTGGTAGGATACCAAAGAGTGCCCACTCCGGAGACAACCTCCAATAGTTCACCAGATTGGCAGTCAGGTAGTTTCTTATCTCGGTCCAAAACTGTCTGACCATAGGACATGTCCACAGGCAGTGAAATAAATCTGCCTGAAGAGTGCCACATTTCCAACATGCATGTGTGTCAGCAAGTCCTATCAGGTGTCTTCTATGGGGTGATAAATAAGTCCTATGTAAAATATTGAGGGACATTTCTTTGTATCTAGAAGAGGGAAATAATTTGCAGGCTTTAACGTGCGCCGCCAGTAAGTCTGTAATTTCAATGTCTGGGAGACAATCTCTCTAAGACATAATACCTCCCAGTCCCTGTGAATAGTCTAGGACGGTTCTAAAACACCCATATGCAGTCGAAATTGCCTTCTGAACCTTAGGGGTTTGTTTCAGCATTTTATCCAACGGATTATCCCAGTCCCCAGGTGAAAAACATCTAATAGTGGATGAAACATAATGTTGAGCCAATAGAAAGGCCATAGGATAGGCCAGCAAAGTTGGGTATCTAGTAGTGGCTTACTGGAACGTGAGCGGCCTCGAGCCCCGCATGTCCACTAGATCGCCGATCCTGGACATGCCCCCCAGCCGCCATATATTAAACGGATATTGTGCCCGGCCATCTTGGAAGTCCGGATTAGCCATGAACGGAAGATGTAATGATTTGTGGACATTTAGATTAAGTTTATGTCTCATATCTGTCCATAGTTTCTTAACGTTCCACAATAAGGGGTTACTCCTCTGCTCTTCGGACACCTCCCGATCATGCATATGTAGAAAGGTGATTAGATCCCCCCCTTGTATAAATTCCCTATCTAAGTCTGTGTTTGTGTATGTGTCGTTATTGTGCATCCAGTCATGTAGGTATCGCAATTGGGCCGCCTGTGAGTACCAGAGGATATTAGGGAAGTTAATTCCTCCATTTCCTGTAGTCTGCTGGAGTTTGATCAACGCTATACGCGGTCTCCCTCCCTGCCAGATAAATCTTCTAAAAAGAAAATTGAGACGTTGGACGTCTTTAGGTAAAAGTACATTTGGCATTGCTTGAATGAAGTACATCAAACGGGGGAATGATATCATCTTAATTAAGCTAGCCCTCCCCAAATATGATAAAGGCATAGACTTCCAGGTCTCAAGTTCTGTTTCAATTGTTCGAACGACCGAGGTAAAATTTAGGGCATATAATCACTCCGGTATTCTCGGAATACGAATTCCCAAATAAGTTATGTGATCTGAACTCCATTGTAATGGTAGGTTCCTCACCCCCTGTTTCAAAAATGAACCATTCCCCAATCTGAGTGCCACTGATTTTGCCCAGTTAACATTGAAGCCTGAAACTTGTCCATAAGCCTGCAGTAAATTAAATATATGGGTCAAAGAAGCCTCCGGATCTGAGATATATAGCAGAAGATCATCGGCGAAAGCAGTAAGTTTTAGTTCTCTGCGACCAACCTGAATTCCATGAAACTGAGTATCGCTTAACAGCAAACGATGTAGGGGATCTATGGCTAAGTTGAACAGCAGGGGAGACAGGGGGCAACCTTGCCGCGTGCCACGGCACATAACCACCAGGCTGCCAACATGTCCATTGAGCAAGAGGTTAGTAGAGGGAGAATCGTATAAGTAGCGAATAGTATCAATGAAGTCCCGATGGAATAACCTTCGTTCTAAGACCTTGAATAAATGGGGCCAGAGTACTGTGTCGAAGGCCTTAGTGGTGTCTAAACTAAGGAGTATATTTCTGGATTGGGGCGATTGAGCAGAAGTTACAACTGCCGCGACCGCCGCCCTAATTCCCTTAACCGAATGAGTATTGCGAACAAAGCCAAGTTGGTGATTAGTTAAAGAGTGTGGGAGAATAGTTTGCAGCCGATCTGCTAAAATTTTAGTAAATAGTTTTATGTCAGTATTTAACAACGTAATGGGTCTATATGAGGACACCAATTGTGGGTCTTGTGCGGGTTTAGGGATTAAAATAGTATGTGCTGTTGTGAAGTGGTGAAAGGGGGAGCGCTGATGTAAAAGGCTGTTGAATACTTCTAGCAGAGTCGGAACTACATGAGGCTGAAGGATTTTATAAAATTCATTGGAGAGGACGTCGGGGCCCGGAGATTTGTGCAATTTGAGTTTGGACATTGCCGAGACTAGCTCTTCCTCGGTGATAGCTTTCACCAGTGAATCCGACTGTGTATTCGTTATTGGTGGTAGTACTGTGTCTGGAAGGAGCGTGGTGTGAGTAGATTCACTGAAGGGGAGATCAGAGTACATGTCAGCAAAGTAAGATTCGAAATGGTCTAATATGGCCGGGGAGTCGGTAAGGAGTTGTCCCGAGGCACGGTGTCTAACAGCTGTTATGAATTTGCGAGTAGTTTTTTTCCTAGCCATATTTGCCAGTAGTCGACCGGATTTATTACCCCATTGATAGTATTTATGGGAAGAAAATACCACGTCACGTTTCGCTTGCGCTAGCAAGTGGTCATTTAAGAGCTGCTTAGCCTGTAAATATAGCTGTAAAGACTCCTCAGTCTGTAGGGTAAGATGACGCTGCAGAGCATCAGTTAAATCTGTGTGTAAGGTGTTATAAATCGCAAAGTTTTTCTTTTTCATTCTATGAACATATTCAATAATTTGACCCCTTAGAACTGCCTTTGCCGCACCCCAAAGAATATTTGGTCGGTCCCAGTGTTCCAGGTTATCGTCTAAATAGTTGGCCCAGTTTGTTATCAAAAATTTCCTAAAATCATCACAGTTATAGAGATAATTCGGAAATCTCCAAATCCTTGAGCCTCCTGACTGGAGAGTTCTCTGTAGCGTCAATGTCACAGGAGCATGATCAGAATATTATGGATATCAGCTTTCTTAACTAGCGTCACTAGGGAGTCTGCAACCAAGATGGAGTCAATCCTGGACCAGGAGTTATGCACCCCAGAGAAGAAAGTAAAGGATCTGTCCGTTGGATTGAGGAGACGCCAGACATCAGTGAGCTGAAGGGAGGTTTTCAAAGTTTGGAGATGTGTCCAAGAGGGCGAACCGGAATTACGCGGGATAGGGCGCTTGTCAATAGTGGGATCGTCAACTGTATTCCAGTCTCCTCCCAGGATAAGTTGAGAATTATCTCGTTGTAGCAGTTGAGAGCTCAATTCCTGGAGAACATCAGCTGTCTCACAATTTGGTGCGTAAACATTAACCAGTGTATATTTGTTACCCCAGATTTCTACATCTAAAATTAAATAACGTCCCTCCGGGTCAGCAACAGAATTTAAAACAGTGTAGTGTAGGTGTTTGCTAAAAAGAATCGCCACCCCCCTAGTCTTCCTCGTGTTATCTGCAGAAACACAGCTATCCAACCAGGTTGAAGAGGCGCCCGCCATCCAGTGGGTTTCTTGGAGAAATATAATTTGAGGTTTAAACCGTTTCAGGTGTGTGACAACTCTTTTACGTTTTATCGGGGAGTTAAGGCCGCCCACGTTCCAGGACATAATCTTAAAGCTAGAATCTGCTGAAGAGGTCCCTACTCTAGGATCAGTCATTAGTCTACTAACCTACCCCCACCCGAGGGTGACACTTCAGCAGGAACATCATGTCACATCGTCGCCCTCCTCCTTCCCAGCGAGTGGAGAGGAACGACCGAAACCAAACAGTACCATGGAGCCCAGGAGCGGATCGGGCGAGGAAGGCACGACACGGGCAGAACAAAAAACAAAAAAACAAAGAAAAAAACACACATTGCTTCACATAACATTTTTCATTTTTTCCAAACCAAACTAATAACCACGCAAGTGCTAAACCCTCCGGTAGCACTGGCGAGAAACTGATCAGAAGTATTTGCAACATTAAAATTCAGGCTGAGTAGCATATAGAGAGACTAAATGTCTCGTTCATGTGAAAATTAAACCGACTCAGGTATAGATTAAATAACATAATGTCTAGTCTTGGTGTGGTGGATTCCCAGGATTCAACATGTGTGTAACATGGGAGTGTGCGGTGGCGGGATCAACAAATATCAATGTGCGGCCATTATCTTGAATGCGTAATTTAGCAGGATACATCAATGCGAATCTAGTATTGCTCTCATGGAGTATTTTGCAAACATCCGAGAACTCCCTTCTCTTCTGTGCAACAGAGGCCGAGAAGTCTTGAAAAATTAAAATACGTTTTCCCTGTACTACCAATTGTGGGAGTTTGCGATAAGAGCGCAATACATGTTCCTTCATACGAAAGTCCATGAATTTCGCAATGACTGGCCTCGGTTTCATTTCAGCATCAGGTCGAGCAGGACCTATTCTGTGCACTCTTTCAATGTGAGATAAGAATGGGGCATCTGTGATTCCCAACGCCTGGAATATATCAGTCGTTACAAAATCTGACAGTTGTCTGTCTTTAACTGCTTCGGGGATGCCCACAAATCGTAGATTCGATCTTCTGTCCCTGTTCTCAAGCTCATCTTTTTTTGCCTGTAGAGTTTTAAGAGAGGAATCTTGAGTGTCAGTGGAGCGTTGGAGTGTGTGTATCTGATCCTCCCCGTCACTAACCCGCTGTT
Organism: Pseudophryne corroboree; assembly: GCF_028390025.1. NCBI lineage: Eukaryota > Metazoa > Chordata > Amphibia > Anura > Myobatrachidae > Pseudophryne > Pseudophryne corroboree. The sequence continues at coordinate 472,213,171 of NC_086444.1, forward strand.
CTAATGAGGTGATCCGTGAGGTGTTATGGTCAATTTTCGCAAGTGTTGAATCAAGTAGTGTCTGTATCTGTTCAAGCTTTTTATCAATTAAAGGAATATTCTCAAGTTTCTTGTCAATTTGGGGCATGAGGAGCCGGGAGAGCTCCTGGGCCATATGTATTAACGAGGGTTGCTCAGGAAGCGCCTCCACCTCCTGAGTTTGGTCTCGGGAGTTCCCTGCCTCCGGGGGCGAGGGGGGGTTGGGTTTCCCCGCTGTGTTCTTGGTCTTACTCATTCTTGTAGTAACCGAGGACTGGGAGAGTCTAACCGCTGGAGTTTTATGGACGTATTTGTCCATCCCCCGGTCCGTAGACCACTATCTGCAATGAGCTAGGGGCTCCTATACCAACACACTGTAGTATATGATAATAAAACACCTCACATAAGGGCCTGAGTCAGAAGATATGTCAGTGCTACTCAGCAAAAAAAGAACAACAACATTTAAGTAGACATTAGTTTACACAGTATGCAGATAGGGGTATTGTAAGGGCATTGCACCTTAAAATCTCTGGGTTGGAGCCCAGTTCAGGGCAAAACAACTGTGGGACACATATCAAGAAAGATAGAATAAAATGCCCCCGTAAAAAGGTTTTTTAAAAGATAACATTGGATTCGTATAGCCAATTTACTTCTGAAGCCAAGTAGCCACCAGATGGCGATATAACCTCAGAAATTTCTGCACAGCTATTTCCACACACTCATGTATCAGTGTCGCATGTGGCAGCTACCAAGAATACTAATAACTACAATATTAAAGGAGGGCAGATAGGGATAGAAGAACAGGACTGAAATAAAAGGGGAGAGACCAGCCAGATGCAACAGGAAGAGTATGAGAGGTCTGGGTCCCCACTCCTCAATACCAAAGAGCATCAGCAAATAGGAGAGACTGAGCACCCCTCTGGAGAAAGGTATAGGGCACTGGAAGCAAGTTTAGGGAAAGGCACATATCAGGTATGTATCGAACATTATACCAGGGGGTTACATAAGTTCCGTGTACAAAGTTGCAGTCCCGGGTAATAGGACCACGCAGTCAGCGGCCAACAACAGGCAGGACCCCAAACCGCCACACCCCTCCAGAATAGTGTCAGCTCTGTTACCGTAGTCCTGGACCACGTCTGAGGGGTCCACTCCAGCCGGCATCGGGCTCACCTCAGCGCTCACCGCCGTTGTAGTGTATAGGGACACAGGCCCCCGGAACACAGGGCTGAAGAGGAGTTGTGACACCCCGGGATTCGAGGGCAGCAGCGTTCACCTCCCAGATAGCAGGCAGCCTTGGTTCAGCCGGCTCTCACCTCACCGAGAGGTGTCTCCCGGGATCCTCCGTCTCCGCTCCACCAGCATCCGTCACGGCAGCCGAACACCTTCTCCCCGTCTCCTCTCCGGACACCGCAGCACGGACGTAGTAGCAGGGGCCAGGCCAGCGTCCTCCGCCTCAGGGGCCGTCTCCGTCACAGCGCTTCACCGCCGCCAGCATACACTTGTCCCTCTTGTCGGCTTTGTCTCCAGACACCGCCGCACAGCTTGTGGAGTTGAAGCGGGGGGAGCCGGGTCCGTCCCACCGCTCCAGCGGTCGCCGTCCTCGTAGCGTTGCACCTCAGCCCGCCGCCGGACTCCTCACAAGCGTCCCCGGGCAGCAGGGGCAGCCGAGCGTCATGGAGCAGGAGCCGCCGGACCGCCAGAAGCACTCCGATCCTCCGCACCTCAGCAGAGCGGAATCTCCATCAAAGGGCTGCAGGTAATGGGATGTCCCTGCGTGAGCAGCAAGGGACAGGTAATGCCGGGCCTTTTGTTTTCGCGCCAGCACCCACGCCGGCGGTCATGCAGGCCGTCTCTTTGAGGGCCAAACTTCGGGGGCACACATACACGCTTCTACCCTTGCAGGGTATCTCCAGGTTCCCTAAGATGTAGGGGTTATAATGGAGCGTCTCATAAGAGATTAAAGGGCAGATAGCAGGGGATGTTAGTGGATTTTCCACCTGCAAGCCGGAGCCCAGCTAAAAAGCAGCCATGCTGGATGGCCCGCCCACCGGAAGTCCCAAATAGCCTTATTTTAATAACACACACTTAAAAAAAACTCTCTTCATGTTGACAAAAACACTCATTAAAAAAAAAAAAAGTAGCTTCATGGCTCATCTGGGATATATGCCCTGAAGCTTAAGTTTCATTAGTTTCACAGTAGGTCCGGCCCTGGTATTGGGGGTGCTCCAGCGCTCACAGCATTATCAGAGCTGGTGCCTGTGCCTAGGCCTATGCCTGGTATGTCAGAAATGAACACAACGTAAGGGTATTTACTGCCAGTACAACAGGGGTGTTTCCTTATGGTCCAGTAATATAATGTGGAGTTGTCAGAATGCAGTGAGCATTTCCTAATGCCTGTACAATGAAACTAATAATTTAATAAATGTTATATGTTGTTAGTCTGCACAAGAAGGGTCACACAGTTGTTTTAATGCCCAGGCTAGGCACCATTTCCCCATTATATTATTTTAACAGGTCTGAGAGTTCATGTAATCCTATGTCTGATTGTCTGTCTATAGCGGGGTTACTATCAGTGGCGGAACTACCGCCAGAGCAAGAAGTGCCTTGCACTGGGGTCCACCGCTGTCAAGGGGCCCAAAGCATAGGCGCCAATTCCATACAGTTCTAGCCACCGTAGCCCCCGCAGTGAGTGAATTGAGATGTGCTGGGGGCTGCAGCAGCGCTTCCGTACATTGCTATGTAAAAAAAACCCACCAAAAATGGCCGCCGCCCATTTGACCTCTAGTGCCTGTCTCCCCGGCGGCGAGCATTTTAATGGTTTTTTTCACACTGTAATATATGCCAGCGCTTCCGCAGCCCCCAGCACGTCTCAATCCACTGCGGGGGCTAGAATTATACATTCTGAAGCCCACGTACACCCTCCCATAATTTACTGGAACAGCAGCCAGGAGACCCCTGGCAACACGCAGGAAACCCCTGGCAATGCGGAGGAGACCCCTGGCAACGCGCATGAAACCCATAGCAACGTTCTGGAGACCCCTGGCAACACGCATGAAACCCATAGCAACGTGCTGGAGACCCCTGGCAACGCGCATGAAACCCCTGGCAACGCGCAGCTAAAAATATCTAAACTGGCACTGTGGGGACATATCTGGCACTATGAGGGCATATCTGGCACTATGGGGGCATGTGTATCTGGCAATGTGGGTGCATATGTGTATCTGGCACTGTGGGGGCATATCTAGCACTGTTGGGGGCATGTGTATTTGGCAATGTGGGGGCATATCTGCAACATGACAGAATATGTGTATCTGGCAGAGTGGGGGCATATCTAACACTGTGGGGGTATGTGTATTTGTCAATGTGGGGCATATCTGGCAACGTGGCGGAATATGTGTATCTGGCACAGTGGGGGCATATCTAGCACTGTGGGGGCATGTGTATTTGGCAATGTGGGGGCATATCTGGCACTGTGGGAGCATATGTGTATCGGGCACTGTGGGGGCACACAGCACAACTAACAGTTTTTTTCTACTTGCACCACTGTGTGTGTGTGTGTCTATATATATATATATATATATATATATATATATAGTATGGGAGCATGCAAAGGATCTCTAATTTGGAGTTGCGGGGAGGGGGGTGGACCTGGATGGCATGAGAGGGGGGGGTGGCCAAAGCATTTTTTGCACCTGGGCCCGCCGCTCGCTAGTTCCGCCACTGGTGTATCCCTTTATGGCCAGTTGACAGACAGGACTTACTGCACCATGAGCTTTGTGCCAGTGTGCGCTGGAGAACTAAATCTGGCTCTGGATTTGATGGGCATTAGGTAGGGTAAAAGAATTGTACTGGCGCTGGTTAGTGTTTCTCCAATAATAATAAACAATCGTGGATTGATAAAAATAAATGAACAATTTATTTAATAGACAATAAATAGATAGATACTCCCACTAAAAAACATATAATCTGGGCATATTAGACTGAGAACAAAAATGGAAAACAGCTGCTGGTGTGTATCCAAATGGGATCCCGGACTCAAAGGATAAAGTTCCCTGGGGAATAATGTTGTTATATACAGCTGGTGTTACCCATGGTGATGGAGGCTTCCAGGTGCTTGAAAATTAACAGCAGACAAGCTGTGATGATTGTGCAAAGGCTGGGTCTCTCCAATCAAAGCTGTAATGATGCAGTCCCTCAGAGAAAGTTCCAAAAGCAAGGAATAAATATTAAAATTCCATATCCGGATCCTCATGCAATGGAGCACATTTGGTGATGGCAGCTTACCACTTAACGCGTTTCCCTAGGCACGGTCGCCTAGCTTCATCAGAAGTAAAACTCAGTCTGAATATGGGATCTATTTAAACCCCTTTAACGACCTGATGCCCATCAGGTGTGACAAATACATTAAATTCAATCATCCACGAACTTAATAAAACACATCACTTTATATAGTGAATATATATTAAAAAGTACTTAAAAATAATGATTAGGAGGCAAACCTACATAAAAATTAATAGAAAAGCATCTTTAATCCTTAAATAGAGCTGGTTCATTCAAACAGTATAGGGGGTCAGAGGTCAAAGTGATCACATGACTCGCCTACAGAGTGAAGTGGATAACCTATATGGGTGGTCATTCCAAGTTGATCGCAGCAGCAATTTTGTTAGCAATTGGGCAAAACCATGTGCACTGCAGGAGGGGCAGATATAACATGTGCAGAGAGAGTTAGATTTGGGTGGGGTGTTTTCAAACTGGAATCTAGATTGCAGTGTAAAAATAAAGCAGCCAGTATTTACCCTGCACGGAAACAAAATAACCCACCCAAATCTAACAAACTTGCTGCTGCGATCAACTCCGAATTACCCCCATTATTCCTTATCCTCCCGGTGATTATACGATCTTTAACACTCCAGGGACAGGATATAACCAAACCTATTGATAGCCCAAAGTAAAGAAGTGTAATAGAGGTATTTACACTTCTTTACTTTGGGCTATCAATAGGTTTGGTTATATCCTGGTCGTTAAGGGGTTTAAATAGATCCCATATTCAGACTGAGTTTTACTTCTGATGAAGCTAGGCGACCGTGCCTAGGGAAACGCGTTAAGTGATAAGCTGCCATCACCAAATGTGCTCCATTGCATGAGGATCCGAATATGGACTTTTAATATTTATTCCTTGCTTTTGGAACTTTCTCTGAGGGACTGCTTCATTACAGCTTTAATTGGAGAGACCCAGCCTTTGCACAATCATCACAGCTTGCCTGCTGTTAATTTTCAAGCACCTGGAAGCCTCCATCACCATGGGTAACACCAGCTGTATATAACAACATTATTCCCCAGGGAACTTTATCCTTTGAGTCCGGGATCCCATTTGGATACACACCAGCAGCTGTTTTCCATTTTTGTTCTCAGTCTAATATGCCCAGATTATATGTTTTTTAGTGGGAGTATCTATCTATTTATTGCATACTTGCCTACCTGACCCTCTCCATGAGGGAGAAAATGCTCTGTTCCTGGACTCTCCTGGTAATGTTTGATTGCCATCACCTGTGGTGAGCTAGTTAATTGATAAGAAAGGTGTTTCACCACAGGTGATGGCAATCATACATTACCAGGAAAGTCCAGGAACAGAGCATTTTCTCCCTCATGGAGAGGGTCAGGTAGGCAAGTATGATTTATTGTCTAGTAAATAAATTGTTCATTTATTTTTATCAATCCACGATTGTTTATTATTATTGGAGAAACACTAACCAGCGCCAGTACAATTCTTTTACTTTTCATTGTTCTTGGGACTGGCACTCCCTTACTGGCAGCAGTGACAGCGCGCCTGGGGCTTTGTATTTTACAATAATAGGTAGGGTAAAGCAAGCAAACATAACCAAAGATACTTTACACTTTTAATAGTCTGATTTTCCAGAGTTACGTATCATAAGTTAGTGTGAAGGTGTGAAGAAATTGTACAGTCATTGGGGGCAATCCAATGGTTTGTTATTTTGTCTACAGCAGGCATTCCCAACCACGGTCCTCAAGGCACACTTTAGGGACCTACTCACTGGCCGACCCGCCGCCGAGCTGCCCGACGGCGGATACGGCCGACGAGCGACCCGGCGGCGGGGGGGCAGTGACGGGGGGAGTGAAGTTTCTTCACTCCCCCCGTCACGCGGCTGCATTGAAGTGCAGGCAAATATGGACGAGATCGTCCATATTGGCCTGCATGCACAGCCGACGGGAGACCAGCGGTGAACGAGCGCGGGGCCGCGCATCGTTCATCGCAGGAGTCTCCACACTGAAAGATATGAACGAGTTCTCGTTCATTTATGAACGAGATCGTTCATATCTTTAAAAAAATCGGCCACTGTGTAGGGCCCTTAACAGTGCATGTTTTAGTGATATCCAGGCTGCAGCACAGGTGACTTAATTAGTACCTCAGTTATTTTGATTTAACTATCTGTGCTGCAGCCTGGATATCACTAAAACCTGCACTGTATGTGTGCCTTGAGGACCGTGGTTGGGAATGCCTGGTCTACAATAATAGGCGTCTATCAGAGCTATTCAATTGTTGCTCCGATCAGACACCCATTATCCGCAGTAGTCACATCTCAGCCTGTACACCTGGAGGTGGCAAGCTGAAATGTGCGAGAAGTTGGCTGGGCACTCAAACAGCACTTTTCCCTGGCGTGCCCATTAGTTTAGCTTTTCAATTAAGTGGCGCCCAAAACAATTGGATAGCAACAATGGCTGTCCATTACTAATCGCGCTTTCACAAACATTTGCCCCCAAGTCATTAAAAATTGCTCAGTGTGTATGGGTGCACACAGTTCTGATAATCAACCTGTCAGATCAGAGCTTTTACGGATTGGCAGAATTTATCTGCTAGTGTGTACCCAGCATTTTATTTTCCTTTTTAGATTTTTTCCTTTTATTTAACATAAGAACATGGTAAGTCCAATGCAGAATGTTGACATCACAGTGACTTCTAAATACAAAATTGTTTTGATACACCCAAATTCATCTCACAATGGGGAACATGTACTAAGCAAGCAGTGATAAAGTGGAGAAGTGAGCCAGTGGATAAGTTGCCCATGGCAACCATACAGCATTGACATAACATGTATAATTTGCATACTATAAACATATACAGAGCAGCTGATTGGTTGCCATGTGCAACTTCTCCACTGGCTCACTTCACATTAATCACTGCTTTGTACATGTCCCATCATGTTCAGCTCTCAATGCTGGTTGCCAGTAATAAAGAGGAGCGATAAAGATGTGGGAAAAAAAAATCCCTGGCTCCATCATTGTGTGTGACGCTGTCAATGACAACTGCATGCTGGAGATGGGAAGGGAGGAGGAGGCTGGTTCAACTGCCACTACTACACAATATATACAGACTCAGGGCCGCCATCAGGGGCAGAAAGCCAGTACTGGAATCCTGTGCTCAGGGGGGCCTGCTCCTGGCTCCTACCACCAATAACTGGAGAGCTGCACCAGGTTGCACAACAACAGCGGGCCAATGTGCACGGAGGACTTCTTAAAAATAAGCCTTCCCTGGTGCATCAGCCCTCTGTGAATCGTTGCTGCAGATCTGCAGTGCTCCACCAATAGGTGACAGAATACAGCACCCTAGGTGGAGGGCGGGCCTGCCTCTTTTGTCAACCCCAGACGTAACAATTTCTTATGGCAGCCCTGCATAGTGTAGACGGGTTGGGTATGCAAGACCGCTGCTGGGGATCCCAGCAGTCAGCATACCGACCGCAGGATCCCGGTGGTGGGATGCCGGCGGGGGAGCGAGTGCAACAAGTCCCTTGCGGGATTGCAGCAGGCTTGGTGGCGAGCTGCGCTCACCACAGGTTCTATTCCCACTCTATGGGTGTCGTGGACACCCACAGAGTGGGAATAGTCCCTGCTAGTCAGCATGCCGACTGTTGGGATTTAGAGGGGTCCGGGATGTAGCCATCGGTAATGTGACCGGTGGTCTCCTGACCGCCAGTCACATAAGTACATCCCATGTAGACATGTGAGAAAATTTTATTACATTTTAATACATTGAGTTAAATAACTGTAATAGCATATATACAAAGTAGATTTCCTTTTCACAGCACGTATTACTTTTTAAACAGCATGAATCTCCTTAAGAATTTTTTTGATAGGGTTACCCACTGTAACTTGTTTGCTCTTTTTGAGAGAGAGCAGGTGCCTGTAAACTAACATAACATTTAAGTTGGAAATGCTGGAAAAAAAATTATATGATCTTCTAGCAAATATATGACTCAATTTACATGATGTTCCAAGTCTGTTAAATAACTTTCTATATACCGAGGTATTTTTTTGCAACAAAAAAAAATAATGTTTCTCATCATTTTTATGATTTATCATAGAAGTTGCAAAAGTATAGCATGAGCAAGATTTTAGAACATCGGTTCCTCTTTTCAGACCAATAAGTACCTCAGAAAACAACTAACTACCTTAAAAAACTTTGAAGAACGGTCTAGTTTATTACTCCAATATTTTTGCTTGTAAAGATATGCATAAAAATAAAGGGAGCTACATAAAATTAACAGCTCAAATCAAAGATACAATAAAGTAGAGTGATGCTAGAAACTTGAAAAAGAGATAAAATCTATTCCTCCTTCAGCTCTGTATTAAATACAAACCAGATTAGCTTTTAATTCATACTGTTCAAATGAATTGTATCAGTTTGGAACAATTTTTTTTTCTTTCAGTTCTTGTATATTTCTGCCCTCTAGTGGCCATTGGAATTATGTGCATATTTAATTCATTTTATGGAAATTTAAGCACTTGCCAATCCCTAAGTGACATGTTATTTTCATAGATATGATAATTAGGCTGTCTTTTCAATTCCTGACCCTTTTCATATTCTTGATTATAAAACAGTATGTTCCAAGACTTAATATTCTTTTCAGTAATTATAACAGTGCGACTGCATTATACTTTAGGCATCCCTGACAGCCCAGAGCTTAAACTGGTTTACTAAGACTGACAGGGACTTAAAAGGTGACTAGCCCTCATCTGTAATGTGCTTCTTATGAAATATGCAGATTGCACGACTGCACTATGTGGTTGACACACACAGAAAATTACATATTTCTGAAAAAGGAGGTTAAGATGAACAGTGCCATGAAAAGTTGGTAATTTACATTTGATCTTTTTACTAGGATGTTGTCACCACCAATTATTTCTGTAAATATAAACTCCAGCGAAGGATTAAGATTAATTTATTAGGACATGTCAATGGCAAACCGAATACTGCGGTAGAGGGATTGTGTGCAGAGCAGAGTTGCCATAAAGAGGGTACAAGGAGTACATCTGCACTTGAATACATCCAGGAACCACACAGTGTATCCAAAGTCGCAAGTAGGTGTGTGCTAGACTATCATGAATTGAATATTTATGGGCGGTGACTGGGTAGTAAGTATCAATACACAGGGGTTCAGTATGATATACCGGCGGCCATCAATATCCCGTCAACGACATCCCAGCCACCAGTATGCCGGCAGCATGGTGAATGCAAAGAATCCCCTTGCGGGCTTGGTGACTCGCTGCACTTGCCACAGGTTCTATTCCCACTCTATGTGTCGTGGACACCCACGAGTGGCAATAGCCCCTGTTAACCGGGATTGCGGCTGGCGGCAATGTCAGCGGTCGGGATTCTGACGTTGGTCCTGACCACCAGGATCCCGACTGCCGACAACCTAACTGCATTCCAAGCACAGGGAGCAGCGTTTTCTGATGGGAGCATCATGGAAGCATGTCTGTGTGAGTTGTGCATTTGGGGACGGATCTCTTGTACATAGCATGGAGCTGGCTCAAGTGCTAATACAAATTATAAGAGACTATTGTCTACAGACAAATTCCTCACCTGCCACCATCCCTGGAACAGTCGGGATAGGCTTGCACTTGCACTGATTTGCAACTTATTTTGGCAGATTGTCGCATTAGCATTTGAAAGTGAGTACAGTGCTACTGATGTAGGGAAAGCAGCCATGAAAATGTCTGTCTCAGAATCAGGCCCAAAGTCTATTTTATATACAAAGCCTCTCTGGTTGTTTCAGTGACTGTCATATACTCCGCTCCTGTTGTACTGTATATAAGGCCACAGTGGGATATTTCCTGCTTGTCCAGCTGATGGTTTCACCTGCCAATACAAACAGGTACCCAGTGTAGGAATGCATGTCGCCCTCATCTAATTCCCAATTGACATCACAGAAGGCTTCCAATTCTAAATTTTCAGTCTTCAAAAACTTCAGTTTTAACTAAGAAGCCGATTCACTTTCACAGCCATCAAACGGTCTTTTCCTGGGTCAATCACATACTGGCTTACACAGATTACAGCATGTGTGCTGTCTGGACTTGTGCCTAAGCTTCCGTACACTGAAGTCTGCACGGCACATTGATAAGGACCTCCTTTCATTTCCTCTATCTTTGCATTAACAGTTGCACACATGGATTTAGGGTTATCATAGCTTCGTATCACAATGCAAAATTGTAAAATTACAGAGTCATTCATGTACACTCACCCCTCCTGTGGAATGAAACTTTAAACTGGGTCCCGAGCCAAGCGCCAACCTAACTGATGATACAAAGAATGTAAAAGTGCAGTGTGTCCCTGACCGGGTGCTCCTCCAGTTTGTGGGTCTAGATGGTGTGTCTTGTTGTATGGCACAGCAAAAATCTGCCGCCGCTGCTGCCCCGGTCCCCTATATCATTATGCCCAGCAATCTGGCTGCTGTTTAAACAGGCTCTTTAGCCTCCTGAACTTGCACATTGTAGCTGGTGTGTCCAGTGACCTAGCGCCACTTTTTTTCTCACAGCCTGCCTCTTATGAATCACCTGCCTATAATGTCTGGCAGATGATTTGCAAGACAAGGATATACAGTGTACTGGATTAGTATGTGCAGGTAGATGCAGACTGCCATGGAGACAGTTAACTGGAATCTGTGGCATACCAGGTATGTTCAAGAGTCTGGGACTAGATATAACAGGAGGATCCTGTCAGGATCCCTGTTGTCAGTATCCTGGCAGTCAGAATACCGATGCCGGAATCCCAACACTATTCGGAATTTTGATACTGGCATCCTGTATAGGGTTACCATTCCAATGCCGGAATCCCAACAGCTGGGTTCCCGAACGACCAGCCACCGGGATGCAGGGCGATAAGCTGCTGGGGCATAAACTTAGGTTTAGACTGCAGGGGGGCGATTAGGATGCGCCCCCAGAGCCTAATTAAGGGGGGAGCTCCGGGGGTAAGTACCCCGAGCCCACCAATCTAAAAAAAAGGGCCCCCTGCCGCCAGTCACAGATCGGATCTCTGTTACAATCCGTAGCGCTGAGCTCCTCACAGTCGCCGGCACTGAAGAGCTCTGCTGGGCTGCTGAGAGACAGCTCAGCTGTCCAATGGAATGTGCAGATACAGCCTGTGGCTCGGTGACTGGCCAGAGCGCAGGCTGCAGGGATGAAAGAGGAAGGATTCCTAGCGTGCCCGTGCCATTCACACAGCCACAGCATGCGGAAGTGTCTGTGCTCGTCGTCAGAGAGAACTTCAAACTCTCAAACTCCTTTCGGCGTGAGTTGACTTTTTCTGGCTGCATTGAATTTTTTGGGGTTATGGTTCTGGGTCCCAAATAAAGTATATATATATATATATATATATATATGAGAATCAAAAAATGGTCAGTGCGCTACTTCCCCTTTATCCACCATCAAAATATATATTAAATAAGTCTTTCCTGTAGTCTGCCTGTTATAGCACCCGAATTCCACAGCAGAACCTATGGATGGCAGCTCCGTCCTTCGAAAGGCCACTAGGTGATAGTGGAAGGATCTAGAAAAGGAAAATGAAGAACAGGCGCCTGATGGTGCAGTAATTTCAGATTTTGATTTCTGTCACGACAACACTCATATAGGTATTAAGCGTACCAGATGAGGAAATTTTAGCATGCACATCAAAAAACTGTTGTCTTCTATTGCTCACAGCCTGGGGAGTCGGAAAACTTCCAAGAAGACGACGCGTCACGGTGAGTCTTAAATCATCCAAAGCTCAGAGTGTGGTAGAGTCAGCTCACAGCACAGGAGTTCTTGTTGGCGTAAATTCAGCATACACCATAATGGTGAAACAGATGAAGGACCCAACGCGTTTCGTCCCATAGGACTTCTTCAGGGGTACTAGATGTGACAACGTGAAAAGATCCTCATGTAAAGGTATCTTTGATTTTTTAAATCCGTATTCCTCACTATTTCTTCCCTTCTCTGGACGAGATGGTGATTGACTCTTCAGGAGGAGTGTGGGCTGAACTGTGCACTGTTCAGCACCACTTTACACAGACGGCCGTTTCACCTGGAGGTGGCTTGTTCACTGTGTCACAGTGAACAAGCCACCTCCAGGTGAAACGGCCATCACCATCACCATCTCGTCCAGAGAAGGGCAGAAAAAGTGAGGAACACGGATTTAAAAAATCAAAGATACCTTTACGTGAGGATCTTTTCACATTGTCACATCTAGTACCCCTGAAGAAGTCCTATGGGACGAAACGCGTTGGGTCCTTCATCTGTTTCACCATTATGGTGTATGCTGAATTTACGCCAACAAGAACTCCTGTGCTGTGAGCTGACTCTACCACACTCTGAGCTTTGGATGATTTAAGACTCACCGTGACGCGTCGTCTTCTTGGAAGTTTTCCGACTCCCCAGGCTGTGAGCAATAGAAGATAACAGTTTTTTGATGTGCATGCTAAAATTTCCTCATCTGGTACGCTTAATACCTATATGAGTGTTGTCGTGACAGAAATCAAAATTTGAAATTACTGCACCAGCAGGCGCCTGTTCTTCATTTTCCTTTTTTTATATATATATATATATATATATATATATATATACACATACACATACACACACACACACACACACACACACACTTCTTTTGGTGGACCGGCACTCCTCCTAATAGGTCACGATGCTTCGGTGCCCTCTGGTAGACTTTTTAAACAGAATCTATGGTATGCAAAGCAGCGACGCTCAGAGACTTGTATTTCACAACTACAACTCCAACGTTTCGTAGCGTTCTATTCACCTTGACAAAGGGGCTAGAACGCCCCGATACATTGGAGTTGTAGTTGTGAAATACACTTTATTCTTGATGAAAGTCTCTGAGTGCTGCTCCTTTGCATACCATGGATTCAATATATATCAAGGATTAGGCATACACGTGAAGCAGAATCCCTGATAAGCGGCCCTCAGAGACCCATTTTTGCTTGATAACGCATTGGTCCGGGAACTATGTAAAGTATCGCTTGCAATTGGATACCGGCAATAGTCTTTTCAGTCAGTTCATGGGCACAATTCAAAATCTTCATGATTTAAGACAATGGGGGAGACGTACTAAGCCTTGAATGGGTAATAGAATGCGCGCCAGACAATCATCTCCTAACTGTCATGTCACAGGCTGTGTTTCAGAAATGATAGTTGGGAGCTGGTTGGCTGGTGCTTTGTCATCATGCAATTTATCACTTTTCAAGGCTTAGTACATCTGGCCCAATAGGAGTACTTGATTGAAAAGAGAGGTTCAAGATTTGCCCAGCAGTAAAACTAGACCAGTATATGTAGGGATTTTTGCTTGTAACAGGGAATATTGTCCCTCATTCCGAATTGTTTGCTCGCTAGCTGCTTTTAGCAGCATTGCACACGCTAGGCCGCCGCCCTCTGGGAATGTATCTTAGCTTAGCAGAATAGCGAACGAAAGATTAGCAGAATTGCTACTAAATATTTTCTTGCAGTTTCTGAGTAGCTCCAGACCTACTCCTACATTGCGATCAGCTCGGTCCGTTTAGTTCCTGGTTTGACGTCACAAACACGCTCTGCGTTCGGCCAGCCACTCCCCCGTTTCTCCAGACACTCCCGCGTTTTTCCCTGACACGCCTGCGTTTTTTAGCACACTCCCGGAAAACGCTCAGTTACCACCTGGAAACGCCCCTTTCCTATCAATCATTCACCAATCAGCAGTGCGACTGAAAAGCGCAGCACGAACACCAGCAAATCTACTAAGTTTTGTGTAAAATAACTTAGCGAATGCGCATTTAGCAACAAATCGCAGCATAGCTAAAATCCTCAACGAGCGAACAACTCGGAATGACCACCATTGTGTATTATGCCACTTCAATGGAACGTTGACATTCTTACTCCATTACACAGTCTTTTTGTGTTCAATTAAGCGTGTGAATAAACAGCTTTAAAAACACTCTGATAGCCTAATAGCATGTGAACTAGCTACTTGGTATAGTTACTAGCTACTTGATGAACAGTGATATGTCCAATTTTATCAGTCTGGTTAAATCTAACTATTGGGTCACCGCATCAAATGGTCCCAAAATGTATGTGCCATCTTTATTAGTAGGAGTTTAACAGTGGCGCACCCAGGGGGGTTCCGAGCACCCAGAAACCCCCCTCCACCAAAAAAAAATATATATATTTTTTTTTTACGCTGCATGAGTATTATTAATGGTTGTCTAGCGTCCTCTGCAGCCTGCTGTCTTCCTGGTGGCACTTGTAAGTGCTTAATAAAAGTTTATTTTAAATTTTAATTATAGTACATATATATCCATGTGCATACATATATACACATGTATATACATAAATATAAACACACACACACACATATGATATATATACATGCGTATATATACGTGTACTGTATGTATGTATGTATGTATATATATATATATATATATATATATATGTATGCAGTGTTGGACTGGGACATGAAGGGCCCACCGGGGGATGCAGTTATAGGGGCCCATACTTAGGGGTGTGGCCAGCCTACAAAGGGGGTGTGGATAGCCTCCACAGAGGCTTGAAATACACAATAGTCTAGTGCAGTGTAATGTAACATATCTACCATGTATAATACAAGTGCACAGTCTGGAACCTGATCCCTAGAGGAAGGAGTGGGCCCTCAGGCAGTAGGGCCTACCGTGGTTTCCCTGGTACCCCTGTGGGCCAGTCCGACCCTGTATGTATGCCTGTTTAATATGCTATGTGTATATGTATATATATATATATATATATATATATATATATATATACACGGTGTGTATATATATGTGTAGATATGTATGTATATATATCTATACACACAGACACACAAGTTTTACGGATCCAGCACATACTGGGTCACATCAGTCCCCACCCCCGTGCTTGGCTCCACCCACATCTGGAAAAAAAAAACCCATGCAAATCCTGCGTTTGCCACTGGTTTCATTATCTAACAGTAGCTTTAGGGTGATATATGAAGTGGTTTGTATCAGGGATGTGATTTGAATTTATTGGGACTAGAGACTTCACATAAAGCTAGCCCTGTCTTATGCATCTTCATGTGGTAGACACAACTAAACTGCCCACAGACTGTCCACAGTTTAGCATTACTGCCTCACAGCACTGATGTTGTGGTATCGATTCCCACCACTACCCTAACTGTGTGGAGTTTGTATATTCTCCATGTGCTTGCGTAGGTTTCCGCCGTGTACTCTGGTTTGCTTTCACGATCCAAAAATATACTGGTAGGTTAATTGGCTCCCCAAAAAAATTAACCATAGCGTGTAGGTGTGCGTGTACATGGGCAGACTAGATGGGCCAAGTGGTTCTTTTTCTGCCGTCAAATTCTATGTTCCTATGTTCTATACATATATATAATCCAAACTGCCCAGTACTGTCCTAGTTCAAATGACACATCGTGTATCATACACTGTATATACAGGTTGAGTATCCCATATCCAAATATTCCGAAATACGGAATATTCCGAAATACGGAATTTTTTGAGTGAGAGTGAGATAGTGAAACCTTTGTTTTCTGATGGCTCAATGTACACAAACTTTGTTTAATACACAAAGTTATTTAAAATATTGTATTAAATGACCTTTAGGAGGTGTGTATTAGGTATATATGAAACATAAATGAATTGTGTGAATGTACACACACTTTGTTCAATGCACAAAATTATTAAAAATATTGATTAAAATGACCTTCAGGCTGTGTGTATAAGGTGTATATTGAACACAAATGCATTCTGTGCTTAGACTTAGGTCCCATCACCATGATATCTCATTATGGTATGCAATTATTCCAAAATACGGAAAAATCCGATATCCAAAATTCTTCTGGTCCCAAGCATTTTGGATAAGGGATACTCAACCTGTATATGTTTGTATTATGGTTTTCATTTTAGGCCTGAGGGACCACCTGCCTTAAGTACCCCAGGCCCCCCCCCGAAGTCTTAATCCAGCTCTGTGCACCCCAGGGGGGTAGATTTAGGCTGCGGGGAGGGGGGGTTAGGTTTAGGCATCCCCCAGGAATGGTTAGGGATATGCTGCGGGGTAAAGAAGGATTAGGGATAGGCTGTGTGGAGGGTTAGGCTGCGGGGAGAGGAGGGTTAGGGTTAGAGGGCCAGGAGGAAAGGTAAGTATGCTTACCTTCCCCTGTCAGGATTCTGATCATCGGGATTCCGAAGTTGGTATTCAGACCACCGGCATCCCAGCAAATCAATCCCAACCCATAACAGGAACCTCTAAGCGTAAATATGCAAACTGTGTGTTATGATTCCAGCACTCTGGTCTGAGGAGATCTTATAACAAGGACCTGAGCACTGGAAAGTAATGCTGGGAAAGGGAGCGGGAATGGAAAATAGCCCCTGGCACCCTAACTCCGTTGTCTCGCCCGTGCTGTCAGAAATCCCTTGCGAGACTATGGTTGCTTGAGCCCATGGCAGCTGCGTTTGAAGGGCGGATTACGTCTGCCCAACTCCGATGCCCCCTCAGGTCTTAATGGGAGACAAAGGGAAATCCGAGACAGGGTGATAACAAGGGGCCCTCTAACTAAGCAACAAGGCCAGGGGCTACAAGCTAACTTAAAACTAGAATATGTGCGGAAAAACCGCCAGGGAAAAGGACAACCAAAATACCCACTTGTCCACTCTCCTACCCGGCACCGCCGAGTTCCGGAGAGGACTTGTGGAAGCGGAACCCTCCGCAAATGCTCCGAAACAGAATACAAAATAAAGCGGGCTGAGCCGCAGCACACGGCAGAGCCGCAACTCACGAACACCACACGAGATTCTCTGGCGATCGTTGCGGACAATAAGGGACCAGAAGACTTCTTGGGATGAGACGACAACTCCAAGATTCAGGACCTCTGAGGACAGGAATGACCGGACACAGCAGGACTGGAACAGACGTTCAGCAAACCTAAGCAGCATGCAGGAAGCTATTACCGGCGTCTGTGTGAAGCACTGAGAAGGTATTTAGCAATGAGTCCTCCAATCAGATGTTCAGAATCTGATTACCCTAAATGCTGTGCAGCTGCCCTGCTGCACGCCCAGAAAACCAGTGTGTGTGTGTGTGTGTGTGTGTGTGTGTGTGTGTGTGTGTGTGTGTGTTGTTAAATTGACCCTGCAACGGGGAATGCGGTCCGCCCGTGGCGTCCCCGTTGCTAGGGTCCAGGCGGCTCAGCGCCTCCGGCGTCCCTGCGTTGCTAGGGAGCCAGCGGCTACGCGCGCACGGCGTCCCAGCGTTGCTAGGGACCCGGCGGCTAGCACGCTCGGCGTCCCTAGTTGCTAGGCGCCGGGCCGCGAGGACATCGCGGACCCCGCTGCCTAACAGTACCCCCCTCCCTTGAGGAGGGGTCAAGAAACCCCCAAAGCCAGGTTTCTGAGGAAATTCTCGAAAAAATGCCCTCTTGAGCCTAGGGGCATGAAGATCCTTATCCAGGACCCAAGACCTTTCCTCCGGACCATAGCCTTTCCAGTGAACTAAAAAATAAAGCCGACCCCGGGACAATTTAAAATCAAGAACTTTCTCTACCAAGAACTCCTGTTGTCCCTGTACATCCACCGGAGATCTACCCTGAGAGATCCTCCGAGGAAATCTACTGGAAGAAACGTATTGTTTCAACAGGGAACAGTGAAAAGTATTTCCAATCTTGAGAGATCTTGGTAAACGTAGCCGAAAGGCAACTGGGTTGACCTTCTTAATAATAAGAAACGGTCCAATAAATTTGGGTCCCAGTCTAGCCGAGGATTGTCGAAGCCTGATGTTGCGAGTCGACAACCACACCTTATCTCCCACCTTAAAAGTGCAAGGACGTCGGAGCCTGTCAGAAAATTTCTTCTCTCGGAAGGCCGCTTTTCTGAGAGCAAGGTGCACTTTTTTCCAAATTGCTCTGAGATGGGAGGTCAAGGTTAGCGAGGAGACTGGAGAATGATGAAAAAAAGAATTGGCTCTGGGGTGAAAACCAAAAACTGAAAAGAATGGAGACTCTTTGGTGGAGGAATGACAAGAGTTATTGTAAGCAAATTCAGCCAAAGGGAGAAACTCGGACCAATCATTCTGGAGTTTGGCTGAATACAAACGCAAATATTGTTTTAATGACTGGTTGACTTGTTCAGTTTGCCCGTTAGACTGTGGGTGGTAACCAGATGTTAAAGACAGTGTCATCTTTAATGAGGCACAAAAACATTTCCAGAATTGTGCGATGAATTGTGGACCCCGATCAGAAACAATATCAGTGGGCAAGCCATGAAGCCTGAACACATGGCGGAGGAACAAAACTGCCAACCCTTGAGCAGAAGGCAATCGGGGAAGAGCAATAAAATGAGCCATTTTACTAAAACGGTCCACTACCACCCAAATGACTCGGAATCCGGCTTAAAAGGGGAAGGTCAACCACAAAATCCATGGAAATATGAGACCATGGCCTGAGAGGAACAGCTAAAGGCATGAGTTGCCCGATAGGCAACGAACGAGGAACCTTATGCTGTGCACAAACCTGACATGAATGAACGAATTCCTTAACGTCTTTAGAAAGACTAGGCCACCACACTGAGCGAGAGACTAACTCCAATGTCTTAGTGATTCCCGGATGCCCTGAGACTTTGTTGTCATGAAATTCAGTTAAAACAGTGGCTCTCAAAAATTCAGGGACATAAAGACGACCAGCAGGAGTAAGTCTAGGAGCTTGGTGTTGAAGCTGGTTTAACTGGGTAAATAAATCCTGTGTGAGGCCTGCCCGGATGACCGAAGATGGAAGTATGGGGGTAACAACAGGATTGCTATTGTGAACCGGAAGAAAGCTACGTGACAGGGCATCAGCTTTTGTATTCTTGGAACCAGGCCTGAAAGTGATTATAAACCTGAAACGAGTAAAAAATAATGCCCAACGTGCCTGCCGAGCATTAAGCCGTTTAGCTGATTCAATATATTGCAGGTTCTTATGGTCAGTCAAAACCGAAATAGTATGTTTAGCTCCCTCCAGCCAATGCCTCCACTCCTCGAAAGCCCATTTCACCGCCAGTAACTCCCGATTACCAACGTCATAGTTGGATTCAGCGGAGGAGAATTTCCTGGACATAAAGGCACAAGGATGTAACTCCAGAGACTCCGGATCCTCTTGAGAAAGGACAGCCCCCACTCCAACCTCTGAGGCATCAACCTCCACAACAAAGGGCAATTCCGGATTAGGATGTCTGAGAACTGGAGCCGAGACAAAGGCTTGTTTCAAGGCCTGGAAGGACAATTCAGCTTCATGCGACCAGTTGGTAGGATCCGCTCCTTTTTTTGTCAGAGCTACTATGGGAGCAACCAGGTCAGAAAAAGAATGAATGAACCTCCTATAATAATTCGCAAACCCTAAAAAGCGCTGAATTGCTTTTAAATTAGTGGGTTGCGCCCAATTAAGGATGGCCTGGAGCTTCTTTGGTTCCATGGAAAATCCCTGAGGAGAAATTACGTACCCATAAAAAGATACTTCCGTTACGTGAAAATCACACTTCTCCAGCTTGGCATATAAAGGATTCTCACGTAACTTTTGAAGAACCAGACGCACCTGGGTAACATGTTGTTCCATCGATTAAGAACAAATCAAGATGTCGTCTAAATAAACGACCACGAATTTCCCTAGGAAGTCACGGAGAACATCGTTAATGAGGTCTTGAAAAACTGCCGGAGCAATAGACAGGCCGAACGGCATCACCAGGTATTCGTAGTGACCCGACTGAGTGCTGAAAGCCGTCTTCCACTCATCCCCAGATTTAATTCGGATGAGGTTGTAAGCTCCTCTAAGGTCAATTTTAGAAAAAATCACAGCAGAACGTAACTGATCAAAAAGTACAGAAATTAACGGCAAAGCATAGGTGTTTTTAATAGTGATGAGCGGGTTCGGATCCTCGGAATCCGACCCGCCCGAACTTCACCTTTTTTTTTACACGGGTCCGAGCGACTCGGATCCTCCCGCCTTGCTCGGTTAACCCGAGCGCGCCCGAACTTCATCATTCCGCTGTCGGATTCTCGCGAGACTCGGATTCTATATAAAGGAGCCGCGCGTCGCCGCCATTTTCACACGTGCATTGAGATTGATAGGGAGAGGACGTGGCTGGCGTCCTCTCCGTTATAGTAGAACACAGAGTGACTTAGTTAGTTATAATTGTGGGGAGGATTGGGGACGGGGAGCAGCTGTTAGGGAGTACAGTGCAGGGTTTTGATTATACCACCAGTGAGTTTAATCCTTTGTTTCTCTGCCTGAAAAAAACGCTCCGACCACCATATCTGTGCTCACTCAGTGTGCTGCACTGCTGCATGATATATCTGTGCTGAGTGCACTGCTCTGCTCACACTGCCTAATTGTGGGGACTGGGGAGCAGTTATAGCAGGAGTACAGTGCACAGTTTTGCCGACAGTGACCACCAGTCCAGTATACGTTTGTCTGCCTGAAAAACACTCCTGTGTTTTCTTTTTCTTTCTTCATAATAGCTTAGCAGTCTGCTGACGGTGTCCACCAGGTCCGTTATACAGTATATTATATATATATAAGCAGCAGTACGGTAGGCCACGGCTGTAGCTACCTCTGTGTCATCAGTGCACTCGTCGTCCATAAGTAATATAATACTATACTATCCATCCATCTACATTGTATACCTGTGGTGTTTTTTTTTTTCTTCATACTAGTTTAGCAGTCTGCTGACAGTGTCCACCAGGTCCGTTATACAGTATATTATATATATAAGCAGCAGTACGGTAGGCCACGGCTGTACCTACCTATGTGTCGTCACTCGTCGTCCATAAGTAATATAATACTATACTATCCATCCATCTACATTGTATACCTGTGGTGTTTTTTTTTTCTTCATCCTAGTTTAGCAGTCTGCTGACAGTGTCCACCAGGTCCGTTATACAGTATATTATATATATAAGCGGCAGTACGGTAGGCCACGGCTGTACCTACCTCTATGTCGTCACTCGTCGTCCATAAGTAATATAATACTATACTATCCATCCATCTACAATGTATACCTGTGGTGTTTTTTTTTTTTTCTTCATCCTAGTTTAGCAGTCTGCTGACAGTGTCCACCAGGTCCGTTCTACAGTATATTATATATATATAAGCAGCAGTACGGTAGGCCACGGCTGTACCTACCTCTGTGTCGTCAGTGCACTCGTCGTCCATAAGTAATATAATACTATACTATCCATCCATCTACATTGTATACCTGTGGTGTTTTTTTTTTCTTCATACTAGTTAAGCAGTCTGCTGACAGTGTCCACCAGGTCCGTTATACAGTATATTATATATATAAGCAGCAGTACGGTAGGCCACGGCTGTACCTACCTCTGTGTCGTCACTCGTCGTCCATAAGTAATATAATACTGTACTATCCACCCATCTACATTGTATACCTGTGGTGGCTTTTAGTTGTGCGCAAAATATGGAGAACAAAAATGTGGAGGTTAAAAAAATAGGGAAAGATCAAGATCCACTTCCACCTCGTGCTGAAGCTGCTGCCACTAGTCATGGCCGAGACGATGAAATGCCATCAACGTCGTCTGCCAAGGCCGATGCCCAATGTCATAGTACAGAGCATGTAAAATCCAAAACACAAAAGATCAGTAAAAAAATGACCCAAAAATCAAAATTAAAAGCGTCTGAGGAGAAGCGTAAAATTGCCAATATGCCATTTACGACACGGAGTGGCAAGGAACGGCTGAGGCCCTGGCCTATGTTCATGGCTAGTGGTTCAGCTTCACATGAGGATGGAAGCACTCATCCTCTCGCTAGAAAAAAGAAAAGACTTGCGGCAAAAGCACAGCAAAGAACTGTGCGTTCTTCGAAATCACAAATCCCAAAGGAGAGTCCAATTGTGTCGGTTGCGATGCCTGACCTTCCCAACACTGGACGGGAAGAGCTTGCGCCTTCCACCATTTGCACGCCCCCTGCAAGTGTTGAAAGGAGCACCCGCAGTCCAGTTCCTGATAGTGAAATTGAAGATGTCAGTGTTGAAGTACACCAGGATGAGGATATGGGTGTTGCTGGCGCTGGGGAGGAAATTGACAAGGAGGATTCTGATGGTGAGGTGGTTTGTTTAAGTCAGGCACCCGGGGAGACACCTGTTGTCCGTGGGAGGAATATGGCCATTGACATGCCTGGTGAAAATACCAAAAAAATCAGCTCTTCAGTGTGGAAGTATTTCAACAGAAATGCGGACAACAGGTGTCAAGCCGTGTGTTGCCTTTGTCAAGCTGTAATAAGTAGGGGTAAGGACGTTAACCACCTCGGAACATCCTCCCTTATACGTCACCTGCAGCGCATTCATAATAAGTCAGTGACAAGTTCAAAAACTTTGGGCGACAGCGGAAGCAGTCCACTGACCAGTAAATCCCTTACTCTTGTAACCAAGCTCGCGCAAACCACACCACCAACTCCCTCAGTGTCAATTTCCTCCTTACCCAGGAAAGCTAATAGTCCTGCAGGCCATGTCACTGGCAAGTCTGACGAGTCCTCTCCTGCCTGGGATTCCTCCGATGCATCCTTGAGTGTAATGCCTACTGCTGCTGGCGCTGCTGTTGTTGCTGCTGGGAGTCGATCGTCATCCCAGAGGGGAAGTCGGAAGACCACTTGTACTACTTCCAGTAAGCAATTGACTGTCCAACAGTCCTTTGCGAGGAAGATGAAATATCACAGCAGTCATCCTGTTGCAAAGCGGATAACTGAGGCCTTGACAACTATGTTGGTGTTAGACGTGCGTCCGGTATCCGCCGTTAGTTCACAGGGAACTAGACAATATCTTGAGGTAGTGTGCCCCCGTTACCAAATACCATCTAGGTTCCACTTCTCTAGGCAGGCGATACAGAGAATGTACATGGACGTCAGAAAAAGACTCACCAGTGTCCTAAAAAATGCAGTTGTACCCAATGTCCACTTAACCACGGACATGTGGACAAGTGGAGCAGGGCAGACTCAGGACTACATGACTGTGACAGCCCACTGGGTAGATGTATTGCCTCCCGCTGCAAGAACAGCAGCGGCGGCACCAGTAGCAGCATCTCGCAAACGCCAACTCGTTCCTAGGCAGGCTACGCTTTGTATCACCGCTTTCCAGAATAGGCACACAGCTGAAAACCTCTTACGGCAACTGAGGAAGATCATCGCAGAATGGCTTACCCCAATTGGACTCTCCTGGGGATTTGTGACATCGGACAACGCCAGCAATATTGTGAGTGCATTACATCTGGGCAAATTCCAGCACGTCCCATGTTTTGCACATACCTTGAATTTGGTGGTGCAGAATTATTTAAAAAAACGACAGGGGCGTGCAAAAGATGCTGTCGGTGGCCAGAAGAATTGCGGGCCACTTTCGGCGTACAGGCACCGCGTACAGAAGACTGGAGCACCACCAAAAACACCTGAACCTGCCCTGCCATCATCTGAAGCAAGAGGTGGTAACGAGGTGGAATTCAACCCTCTATATGCTTCAGAGGATGGAGGAGCAGCAAAAGGCCATTCAAGCCTATACATCTGGCCACGATATAGGCAAAGGAGGTGGAATGCACCTGTCTCAAGCGCAGTGGAGAATGATTTCAACGTTGTGCAAGGTTCTGCAACCCTTTGAACTTGCCACACGTGAAGTCAGTTCAGACACTGCCAGCCTGAGTCAGGTCATTCCCCTCATCAGGCTTTTGCAGAAGAAGCTGGAGACATTGAAGGAGGAGCTAAAACAGAGCGATTCCGCTAGGCATGTGGGACTTGTGGATGGAGCCCTTAATTCGCTTAACCAGGATTCACGTGTGGTCAATATGTTGAAATCAGAGCACTACATTTTGGCCACCGTGCTCGATCCTAGATTTAAAACCTACGTTGGATCTCTCTTTCCGGCAGACACAAGTCTGCAGAGGTTCAAAGACCTGCTGATGAGAAAATTGTCAAGTCAAGCGGAACGCGACCCGTCAACATCTCCTCCTTCACATTCTCCCGCAACTGGGGGTACGAGGAAAAGGCTACGAATTCCGAGCCCACCCGCTGGCGGTGATGCAGGGCAGTCTGGAGCGACTGCTGATGCTGACATCTGGTCCGGACTGAAGGACGTGCCAACGATTACTGACATGTTGTCTACTGTCACTGCATATGATTCTCTCACCATTGAAAGAATGGTGGATGATTATATGAGTGACCGCATCCAAGTAGGCACGTCAGACAGTCCGTACACTGGCAGGAAAAAGAGGCAATTTGGAGGCCCTTGCAGAAACTGGCTTTATTCTACCTAAGTTGCCCTCCCTCCAGTGTGTACTCCGAAAGAGTGTTTAGTGCCGCCGCTCACCTTGTCAGCAATCGGCGTACGAGGTTACTTCCAGAAAATGTGGAGAAGATGATGTTCATTAAAATGAATTATAATCAATTCCTCCATGGAGACATTCTCCAGCAGCAATTGCCTCCAGAAAGTACACGGGGATCTGAGATGGTGGATTCCAGTGGGGACGAATTAATAATCTGTGAGGAGGGGGATGTACACAGTGAAAGGGGTGATGAATCAAACGATGATGATGAGGTGGACATCTTGCCTCTGTAGAGCCAGTTTGTGCAAGGAGAGATTGCTTCTTTTTTTGGTGGGGGCCCAAAACCAACCAGTCATTTCAGTCACAGTCGTGTGGCAGACCCTGTCGCTGAAATGATGGGTTGGTTAAAGTGTGCATGTCCTGTTTATACAACATAAGGGTGGGTGGGAGGGCCCAAGGACAATTCCATCTTGCACCTCTTTTTTTCTTTCATTTTTCTTTGCGTCATGTGCTGTTTGGGGAGTATTTTTTGGAAGGGCCATCCTGCCTGACACTGCAGTGCCACTCCTAGATGGGCCAGGTGTTTGTGTCGGCCACTTGTGTCGCTTAGCTTAGCCATCCAGCGACCTCGGTGCAAA
This sequence comes from Pseudophryne corroboree, assembly GCF_028390025.1. Lineage (NCBI taxonomy): Eukaryota > Metazoa > Chordata > Amphibia > Anura > Myobatrachidae > Pseudophryne > Pseudophryne corroboree. The sequence continues at coordinate 472,238,430 of NC_086444.1, forward strand.
TTTTAGGACTAAAAATAATATTGTCAGGTGTGAGGTGTTCAGAATAGACTGGAAATGAGTGTAAATTATGGTTATTGAGTTTAATAATACTATGGGATCAAAATGACCCCCAAATTCAATGATTTAAGCTGTTTTTTAGGGTTTTTTGAAAAAAAACACCCGAATCCAAAACACACCCGAATCCGACAAAAAAAATTCGGTGAGGTTTTGCCAAAACGCGTTCGAACCCAAAACACGGCCGCGGAACCGAACCCACAACCAAAACCCGAAAAATTTCCGGTGCACATCACTAGTTTTTAATGGAGATTTTATTCAGGGCCCTAAAATCAATGCATGGTCTAAGCGAGCCATCTTTTTTCTCCACAAAGAAAAAACCTGCACTTAAAGGAGATTTTGATGGTCTAATAAATCCCTTCTTTAGGCTTTCTTGAATATAATTATTCATGGCCGTAGTTTCTGGCCCGGACAAGGCATATAATCTCCCCTTAGGCAAAGTGGCACCTGGAACTAACTCAATTGCACAATCATAAGGCCGATGGGGAGGCAGAATGTCCGCATTGCCTTTGGAGAAGACATCGGCAAACTCTTGGTATTCCACAGGAATGAGCTCTGGAATGATTGCTGCAACTCTGACTGGATACGAAATACATTCCTTAGCACAAAATGTACCCCATTGGGAAATCTCCCCGGACCGCCAATCAATGGTGGGATTATGAAAGGCCAGCCAAGGGTGACCCAGAACAACAGGAACTGCCGGGCAATGTGTAAGGTAGAATTCAATATCTTCGGAATGTAAGGCTCCTACTGTAAGTACTACTGGAGGTGTACAGTGAGTAATTACCCCGTTGGAAAGCGGACCCCCATCTAAGCCGTGCATGGTGATACATCTATCTAATGGTAACTGCGGAATGCCTAAAGCCTTAGCCCAAGTTAAATCCATAAAGTTTCCTGCAGCTCCACTGTCGACAAAAGCCGACACCAAAGAACTGAGGCTGCCAAAGGAAACCTTAACAGGGACTAAAAGAGAGTTGTTCGAGGAGATAAGCTGCAGACCTAAGTGAACCCCCTCACAATTCACTTGGTCAAAGCGGTTCCCGACTTGTTCGGGCAATTACGAGCAAAATGTCCCTTACCACCACAGTATAAACAAAGACCGGAATTTTGTCTTCTGGTTTTTTCCTCAGGAGACAGCCGAGAGAGACCCATTTGCATGGGCTCCTCGACGTCCTCTGGAAAGGAATATACACAAGGACTAGACCTTACAGATGTTCCTCTTTCAGCCCTCCGCTCTCGGAGACGACGATCAATCTTTATAGCAAGCTCCATTAGTTTATCGAGAGTCTCAGGAGCGGGGTACTGGAGGAGACTGTCTTTAACAAATTCAGATAAACCGAGGCGAAACTGACTGCGCAGGGCCGGGTCATTCCAGCCACAGTCGTTCGACCAACGGCGAAACTCGGTACAATAAACCTCCGCAGGATTTCTACCTTGTTTGAGAGCGCGCAGCTGACTCTCAGCGGACGCCTCTCTATCTGGGTCATCATACAAGAGCCCTAAAGACTTAAAAAAGGCATCTACAGATGTTACGCACACCAGTGCTAACAGGAGTATACCGGTGTATCAACAGAGAGGGAAGCGAAGCAAACGAACTCACAGACAGTATAACATAACATACACAGGAGGTGATGGAATAACTAATAAACACAAGGTGAACGGAGAAGCCCAAAGGCTCAGGAATTGGGTGTCTCCCTAGTGTCAGGAATGCTCAGATGGAATAGAGCGGACAATGAAGCGATGTGTAGTGATTTCACATGTGGAGCACCTGAAATGATGTTGCTAAGAGCAACAGAAAAAACCCCAAAGGGTTACCAACGGGTGTGGGAATAAACTCCTTGGTCAGAGATAGAAATATAGACACAAGGAGAGTATCCACAATCCTAACCCCCACTTGCAGGGCACAGGTTCAGCTTACTGCCACTAAACTGACACCTGGACGCCCTGCACAGTGAGGGAGGATTAAGCAAGCAGGTCTTAGAGTACAGCCGCAAACCTGCTGGGTTCACAGAATATCAAAAGAACCCCAGCAGGTCAAACAACTGACTCCAGTCTTACTGCTAGGTCCGGATTGGCAGAATGAAGTACCGAATCCCAAGGCCTATTCGCAGTAAGCAACAAGTAAATACAAAGTCACACAGTACTAGCTAACTCTCTGGAACTGACTAACAAACAAAGATTCAGCAGCATTTGCCTAGCCTGAGAGGATGGTTTATATAGCAGGTGCTGTCCACGCCCCACTCAGACCTCACAGACTGTGAGCACAAAACCAGCGCCGGATTCCCTGCCGTGCACAGAGCCTGTAACCACTACACAGTAAAAACCCGGACCGGAGTATCAGCTGCGCTCAGGTTACTTCGCTAACACTTGCCTCCCGGTTGCCATGGCGACGTGGCAGCACAGAGCAGGAGATCCTAACAACAGATAACAACGCAGGATCCTCTGCTCTTAAACCAAATGCCCAGGTCTGAGGATCCCCCTGGAGTAAAGAAATAATAATCCCAACCCGCTGAGATTCATTACCAGAGGATGTAGGTCTTAAACGAAAATAAAGTTTACAGGATTCTTTAAAATTAAAAAAAATCTTTTCTATCACCGGAAAAACGGTCGGGCAAAAGCATCTTTGGTTCAGGGACTACCTTCGGGGAGGCTCGCAAAAGATCTTCCTGCGATCTCACCCGAAGAGAAAGATCCTGAACCATCTGAGTAAGTTCTTGAATCTGGTTGACTAAGAGCTGACCGGGATTTGGCCCTAAACCTGTCGGATTCATGAGGCCGATAAACTCTCACAAAAACAGAATGAGAAAAAATGAAACCCCGTTTAATTTAAGTTTTGGTAGGGCCGGTAATAATGTTATGATTCCAGCACTCTGGTCTGAGGAGATCTGAGCACTGGAAAGTAATGCTGGGAAAGGGAGCGGGAATGGAAAATAGCCCCTTGCGCCCTAACTCCGTTGTCTCGCCCGTGCTGTCAGAAATCCCTTGTGAGACTATGGTTGCTTGAGCCCATGGCAGCCGCGTTTGAAGGGCGGATTACGTCTGCCCAACTCCGATGCCCCCTCAGGTCTTAATGGGAGACAAAGGGAAATCCGAGACAGGGTGATAACAAGGGGCCCTCTAACTAAGCAACAAGGCCAGGGGCTACAAGCTAACTTAAAACTAGAATATGTGCGGAAAAACCGCCAGGGAAAAGGACAACCAAAATACCCACTTGTCCACTCTCCTACCCGGCACCGCCGAGTTCCGGAGAGGACTTGTGGAAGCGGAACCCTCCGCAAATAATCCGAAACAGAATACAAAATAAAGCGGGCTGAGCCGCAGCACACGGCAGAGCCGCAACTCACGAACACCACACGAGATTCTCTGGCGATCGTTGCGGACAATAAGGGACCAGAAGACTTCTTGGGATGAGATGACAACTCCAAGATTCAGGACCTCTGAGGACAGGAATGACCGGACACAGCAGGACTGGAACAGACGTTCAGCAAACCTAAGCAGCATGCAGGAAGCTATTACCGGCGTCTGTGTGAAGCACTGAGAAGGTATTTAGCAATGAGTCCTCCAATCAGATGTTCAGAATCTGATTACCCTAAATGCTGTGCAGCTGCCCTGCTGCACGCCCAGAAAACCAGTGTGTGTGTGTGTTGTTAAATTGACCCTGCAACGGGGAACGCGGTCCGCCCGTGGCGTCCCCGTTGCTAGGGTCCAGGCGGCTCAGCGCGCCCGGCGTCCCTGCGTTGCTAGGGAGCCGGCGGCTACGCGCGCACGGCGTCCCAGCGTTGCTAGGGACCCGGCGGCTAGCACGCTCGGCGTCCCTAGTTGCTAGGCGCCGGGCCGCGAGGACATCGCGGACCCCGGCGCCTAACACTGTGGAATTGGACTTAACCATAAGAGAGTAATGTAAGGTCTGGAGTGCAACACAATAATTTAGCACACAGATCAGAACCAGGACTTAGATGCAGTACAAGAATGTAGCAAAATAATTACTGTTGTTGGTAATGAACGTCAACATAAATGAGATCTACTCAGGCAGCAGCAGAGTGGTAAAGTACAACATAGGAACTCATGGTGGAAATCCAAAGCAATGTAAATGCAGAGTTTACATAATAGTCCAACAAAAGGTTTGCAGTCGATAATTAGCCACGAATGCAAACAAGCACAGGTGAGATCCACAGTTCAATTATATACATGCAGAGGCACAGAGCTAATATAAAGTAGCAAGGACCAGGTAATTCACAGAGTCACTTGGCTGAAAGTCCTTTGGTATTTAACCAGGCAAAACAAGGCAAGGCTTGAACTGGGTCCTGCTGACAGGGCCTCCAGATTAGATCTCAACACAGGAATCAGGTAGTTAAGCTCAGGAAACACAGGTAGAAATTAATGTTATCACAACAAGGTAACACATACTTGCCTACCTGACCCTCTCCATGAGGGAGAAAATGCTCTGTTCCTGTACTTTCCTGGTAATGTATGATTGCCATCACCTGTGGTGAAACACCTTTCTTATCAATTAACTAGCTCACTACAGGTGATGGCAATCATACATTACCAGGAAAGTCCAGGAACAGAGCATTTTCTCCCTCATGGAGAGGGTCAGGTAGGCAAGTATGAGGTAACACAAAGATACAAGCAATCAGTAGGTCTGTGTTGGGCTGGTTGCCTCTTATCAAGAGCATGGATGAACGGCAACAAGCCAGGCAACCCAGCCCCCTTGATTACAGAATATATTGCAGCTGACATGTTGCACAAATACACAGGACCCAAGGAAATAATATACTACAGCTGAGATGCAAACAGAACAATACTGCTCTGGCAGCACAGAGGTACTGCAGGCCAAACACATGACAGCAGCACCTCTGGTAGCAGAGAGGTACTGCATGCCAGACAATAAATGGCAGAGATGTAACGGTCTGAAGATCGACAGTGTCTAGGTCGACAATCACTAAGTCGATATGTTTTCAAGGTCGACAGGGTTTCTAGGTCGACTTGTTCTAGGTCGACAGGTCAAAAGGTCGACATGAGTTTTTTTTTTTTTAAATCTTTTTTAAAATGTTTTCATACTTAACGATCCACGTGGACTATGATTGGAACGGTAACCTGTGCCGAGCGCAGCGAGGCACCTTGCCTGAAGCATGGCGAGCGAAGCGAGCCATGCTAGGGGACATGGTGCACTAATTGGGCTTCTCGGTCACTGTACAGAGAAAACGACACCAAAAAAACATGAAAAACTCATGTCGACCTATTGACCTGTCGACCTAGTATCTGTCGACCTAGAAATGCTGTCGACCTTCAAATCCTGTCGACCTAGTGACTGTCGACCTATAGTGGTCAACCTAAACATTGTCGACCTAGACACTGTCGATCTAATGATCCACACCCAGATGTTACACTGCTGCTCTCGCCCAGCTCTCACTGCTGCTGCACTTCAGAATTGCAGGTAGATCACTTTCCACTTACTTGTTTATGGGGAAGTGAAATTTGCTGAAAATAGGAAGACCGCAGAAGAAATCTGAGATTTCTATGCGGTAACTCAGTACATGAATAGCCTGAAGCTGTAAAGAAAAACCTTTTTTCACAGCTCACGATTGAAAAAGGTCTTTTTACTGTTTTATGAATAGAACTCCTTAGTAATTTTTGTACTTTTATTAATTGGCATGTTGACTGACTTGGCATCAGCCATTCCAAACCTGGTACACATGCCTCAATGTATCCTTGCTGATCGACGTAACTGTCCCAGCACACAAGTCAGCCCAATATTTCATCTCAAAACGCCAACAATTTAGTATACCACCTAATGTGTATACATGACTACGAGCTCCCACGGGTCGCATGCAGCATCTTCCACGAGGCTGTGCTGCACGGGAAAGTGGAAGCTATTGTGTGCGACCTGAGGCAGTGTAATGAAGGATGAAACGATATGTTGTTCAATGTTTTATTACATATTCTTACATAGGCCAGTGTGTATAGCCAATTCCGCATGTTCCAGGCCAAAGGGAATTTGGCCCCACCATTGGGTCGATTGGCCGTTGTTCTAGTGTGTACCAACCCAGAGATCTTTCATCTTGAATTTATCAAAGTGACACTGAGTATTTGGTTCTCCTGGCCTGCAAACAGCAATGGCAATGCCCGGGTCCTCCAACGGCCAGCTCGGAGGATCGGGGATATTAAACATGTTTAAAAATCCATTTTCAGTGAGGATCACGGAATCGGGCATTTTTTATATGGTTAATTTACCTGATTCCCCCAATGGAACACCATTCACCAATGGCAGATTAGCGATTATGGCAGGGTCAGGGAGTCAGGGAATCCCCACATAGATGTATGAGGACATAAGTCTGCATACACTACAATGACGAATAAACACAATTTAATTAATAAAAAAAATATATATTTTTTTTCTTTTCTGAAACACAGAATACCATAAAAATAGATTTTTTTTCAAATGCATGAACTTGAACTTTAAACACTTTAAAATTATTTAAGACTTATATTAAACCCATCTTGCTGGGAAGAGATGAAGTAGGAGGAGATAGTGTGCAGGTATGACCAGGGTACACTTCAGGGGCCGCCACATGATCTGTGAGGGTCCATTGATTACATTATCCCAGCATCTGTGAGGAGCAGCACCAGGTACACAGGGTGGGGGCGCAGCGGCTGCATTGATTACATTATCCCAGCATCTGTGAGGAGCAGCACCAGGTACACAGGGGGCGCAGCGGCTGCATTGATTACATTATCCCAGCATCTGTGAGGAGCAGCACCAGGTACACAGGGTGGGGGAACAGCGGCTGCATTGATTACATTATCCCAGCATCTGTGAGGAGCAGCACCAGGTACACAGGGTGGGGGCGCAGTGGCTGCATTGATTACATTATGCCAGCATCTGTGAAGAGAAGCACCAGGTACACAGGGTGGGGGCGCAGCGGCTGCATTGATTACATTATCCCAGCATCTGTGAGGAGCAGCACCAGGTACACAGGGTGGGGGCGCAGCGGCTGCATTGATTACATTATCCCAGCATCTGTGAGGAGCAGCACCAGGTACACAGGGTGGGGGCGCAGCGGCTGCATTGATTACATTATCCCAGCATCTGTGAGGAGCAGCACCAGGTACACAGGGTGGGGGCGCAGCGGCTGCATTGATTACATTATCCCAGCATCTGTGAGGAGCAGCACCAGGTACACAGGGTGGGGGCGCAGCGGCTGCATTGATTACATTATCCCAGCATCTGTGAGGAGCAGCACCAGGTACACAGGGGGAACAGCGGCTGCATTGATTACATTATCCCAGCATCTGTGAGGAGCAGCACCAGGTACACAGGGTGGGGGCGCAGCGGCTGCATTGATTACATTATCCCAGCATCTGTGAGGAGCAGCACCAGGTACAAAGGGTGGGGGCGCAGCGTCTGCATTGATTACATTATCCCAGCATCTGTGAAGAGAAGCACCAGGTACACAGGGGGGGCAGCGGCTGCATTGATTACATTATCCCAGCATCTGTGAGGAGCAGCACCAGGTACACAGGGTGGGGGCGCAGCGGCTGCATTGATTACATTATCCCAGCATCTGTGAGGAGCAGCACCAGGTACACAGGGGGAACAGCGGCTGCATTGATTACATTATCCCAGCATCTGTGAAGAGAAGCACCAGGTACACAGGGGGGGCAGCGGCTGCATTGATTACATTATCCCAGCATCTGTGAGGAGCAGCACCAGGTACACAGGGGGGGCAGCGGCTGCATTGATTACATTATCCCAGCATCTGTGAGGAGCAGTACCAGGTACACAGGGTGGGGGCGCAGCGGCTGCATTGATTACATTATCCCAGCATCTGTGAGGAGCAGCACCAGGTACACAGGGGGAACAGCGGCTGCATTGATTACATTATCCCAGCATCTGTGAGGAGCAGCACCAGGTACACAGGGTGGGGGCGCAGCGGCTGCATTGATTACATTATCCCAGCATCTGTGAGGAGCAGCACCAGGTACACAGGGTGGGGGCGCAGCGGCTGCATTGATTACATTATCCCAGCATCTGTGAGGAGCAGCACCAGGTACACAGGGGGGAGCAGCGGCTGCATTGATTACATTATCCCAGCATCTGTGAGGAGCAGCACCAGGTACACAGGGGGGAGCAGCGGCTGCATTGATTACATTTTACCAGCATCTGTGAGGAGCAGCACCAGGTACACCGGGGGAACAGCAGCTGCATTGATTATCCCAGCATCTATGAGGAGCAACACCAGGTACACAGGGGGGGAGGGCAGCGGCTGCATTGATTACATTATCCCAACATCTGCGAGGAGCAGCACCAGGTACACAGGGGGTGAAGGGGGCAGCGGCTGCATTGATTACATTATCCCAGCATCTATGAGGAGCAGCACCAGGTACACAGGGGGGGCAGCGGCTGCATTGATTACATTATCCCAGCATCTATGAGGAGCAGCACCAGGTACACAGGGGGAACAGCGGCTGCATTGATTACATTATCCCAGCATCTGTGAGGAGCAGCACCAGGTACACAGGGGGGGCAGCGGCTGCATTGATTACATTATCCCAGCATCTATGAGGAGCAGCACCAGGTACACAGGGGGGGCAGCGGCTGTATTGATTACATTATCCTAGCATCTATGAGGAGCAGCGCCGGGTACACTGGGGGGGAGGGCAGCGGCTGCATTGATTACATTTTCCCAGCATCTACGAGGAGCAGAACCAGGTACACAGGGGGGGCAGTGTCTGCGCCCGAAAAGGGGTGTGGCCTCTGGATGAATGGGCAGAGCCACTGGTGGAGGGGTGTGGTACAGAGATGCAGCCCCCGTTTTCGTCATTATGGGGGCGTGTACAGCGCTCCCTGAGCAGCTGGCAGCCCCCGACTGTCCCTTTCCGCACTGATAGATGCAGATCAGCGGTGATCACTGGCTATCCCAATCTGCCCCTCCCCCCTTCCTGCCCACGGGGAGGGTCAGCGTGTCCAAATAGCGGGGCTGTCCCGCTGTATTCGGGACAGGTGGGAGGTATGCAGCAGACAGTCACACATGCATGCAGGAGGCGTCTACTTATACCAGATGTCTCCTGCTGCACTACCATATCTTAGCATCTCTGCTATTTTCAACCGCACCTGAATAGTGTATTAGGTCAATCTGTGTAGTGAGTGTGTGCATGGTCAGTCTGTGATGTAGTGTAGTGTTTATAGCGTCACTCTGTGGTGTGTTGTGTGTAGGGCAAATTTTTTGTTAAGTGCAGTAAGCTCAGAGTCAGTTGTGTTGTGTAAGCAGTGTCTGACTCTGTAATGTGAGCAGTGTCTGGCTCTGTAGTGTGAGCGGTGTCTGACTCTAGGTGTGAGCGGTGTCTGACTCTGTAGTGTGAGCAGTGGCTGACTCTGTAGTGTGAGCGGTGTTTGAGTCTAGGTGTGAGCAGTGCCTGACTCTGTAGTGTGAGCGGTATCTGACTCTAGGTGTGAGCAGTGCCTGACTTTGTAGTGTGAGCGGTATCTGACTCTAGGTGTGAGCAGTGCCTGACTCTGTAGTGTGAGCGGTATCTGACTCTAGGTGTGAGCGGTGTCTGACTCTGTAGTGTGAGCGGTATCTGACTCTAGGTGTGAGCAGTGCCTGACTCTGTAGTGTGAGCAGTGCCTGACTCTGTAGCGTGAGCGGTATATGACTCTAGGTGTGATCAGTGTCTGACTCTGTAGTGTGAGTGGTGTCTGCCTCTAGGGGGGTAATTCAGACCTGAGCTAGCAGGCAATTTTTGCACTGCTGTGATCACATAGTCACCGCCTACAGGGGAGTGTATTTTAGCTATGCAAGTGTGCGAACGCATGTGTAGCAGAGCTGTACAAACAGATCTTGTGCAGTCTCTGCGCAGCCCAGGACTTACTCGCCGCTGCGATCACATCAGCCTGTCCGTGACCGGAATTGACGTCAGGAACCCTCCCTGCAAACGCATGGACACGCCTGCGTTTTTCCAACCACTCCCTGAAAATGGTCAGTTGACACCCACGAACGCCCTCTTCCTGTCAATCTCCTTGCGAACGCCCGTGTGAATGGATTAATCACACAAACCCATCGCTGAGCAGCGACCCGCTTTGTACCCGTGTGATGCGCCTGCGTATTGCGGTGCATACGCATGTGCAGTTTAGACCTGATCACCTGCTGTGCGAAAACGCAGCCTAGCGATCAGGTCTGAATTACCCCCTGTTGTGAGCAGTGTTTGACTCTGTGCAACGCGCCGATGCAGTGCGGTGCATACGCATGCGCAGTTCGGATCTGATCACCCCCTGTGCAAAAACGCACAGCAGCGATCAGATCTGAATGAACCACAAGGTGTGAGCAGTGTCTGACTCTATAGTGTGAGCAGTGACTTTTAATTATTTTTGTCACATTTTAGTGAACACCAAACACTGAACCCAAACATGGGTCCGGCTTTCACCTATTCCCGGCAATACCTGAGGTTCATTCGCAGCTAGAGTTAACTGTAGGCAGGAATCCCCTGTAGGCAGCACCAGCAGAGGGCCGCCCCATACTGAGGCTGAGCAACTCCATTACAATTAGATTTCATGTTCAACGGCTCTTGCTGTAAAGGAGGAGGGAGGATTCCCTGCCTGATTCCCACCCAATTTACGAAGGAATGGTAACATGGCCTCGGAGAGCAGCACCCCAGTCACCCAGCAGATAGGCAGGAACATGGAGGGCGGCAGCGCCGAGCTGTGCACCTCTCTGTACCACCCGGACCTGGAGCTAGCTGCAGGCTGCCTGCTGAGGGACAGAAGCGGCAGGAGCTTCCAGTTTGGGGACTTATACAGAGACAGTAAGGCGATCATAGTTTTTGTGAGGGTAAGTGACCGTCTCATGACAGGTGCCATCCCCAGCTCTCTGTACAAGTCAGGGGGCAGTCTGGGGGTCCTGGGCTCTCTAGAAATGCCCTATACAACTTCTTTAAAAAAGTACTTTTCGTAGTGTAAACAAACATTATATACAGTAACAGGCCGTTAGGTAAAAGAGTACATTGTATGTGCATTGTGACTAATGATTGTTTCACAGTTGCTATGATACTGAAGCATTTCTGGAACTGTTTCTGCAGAATTTCCTCTGTTACACGTGTAAAGAATATGTGGAAGATTTGGCCAAGATTCCAAAAAGTTTTCTGGAGGTATGATTGGTTAGCTGTCTAAATAAATGAGATTATTTTCTCACATTGTGAATCATAGTTTTTTTTCTTTCTTTATGCGTCTCAGTATGTTCCCAATGTAATAATATTTGGGTGGTCTATTAGGAACCTTTCCCTGCAAAGATTAAAGTGATAAACCTATTACTATCACTGCTGGCTGGGACATTGTTGAATGGTTCCATGCACAACTTCACCAATTTCATCTTATCATTCTTATGGTGTGTACACACGGTGCAATTTCAGTTTATGGATGATATCTGCTAGAAACTGCCAGGAGGCATGAGCCTCCGATCTAACCAATATCGACCCTGCCTGCACAGTCTATTTTTTCTTACAATGCCGATCGTGCATCGGCATCGCAAGAGCATACACATGCTGCAATTTGCACAAATTTTTTTTACGATTTTGACTATATAGTGAATATCGTAAGGACAAATTGCACCGTGTGTACAGGGCTTTACTCCACCAGCATGATGCTCTAAATGGTTACATTGGAAATAAATGTGTGGTTTTCATTTTATTCCATCAGCCAGTACCGTACCAAGGTAGCCTGTTCTGGCACTGCCTCATACACCCGTGACATCATTATGTCACGCCTAGGGGGCAGGGCCACTGCCACCGGTTCCGGTACTTAGGGCATTGCCTGCAGATGGTACTGCAGTAGCACCAATAGCTGGGGTCTGGGACTCCAGGTCGACAACAAAAAGGTCGACACACCTTAGGTCGACGCCAATTGGTCGACACACCTTAGGTCGACATGGACAAAAGGTCGACAGGAACAAGGTCAACATGGAAAAAGGTCGACATGAGTTTTTTTATGTTTTTTTTGGTGTCGTTTTCTTCGTAGAGTGCCCGGGAACCCCAATTAGTGCACCGCGTCCCCTCGCATGGTGCCTTCGCTCCGCTCCGCTTCGCTCGGCACAGATTACCGTTCCAATCGTAGTCCACGTAGATCGTTAAGTATGAAAAGGTTCCAAAAAAGAAAAAATTGTGAAAAACTCATGTCGACCTTTTTCCATGTCGACCTTGCTTCTGTCGACCCTTTGTCCATGTCGACCTTTTGTCCATGTCGACCTGAGGTGTGTCGATCAATTGGTGTCGACCTGAGGTGTGTCGACCTTTTTGTTGTCGACCTGGAGTCCGGATACCCAATAGCTGCAGGGTGCTGTTCTAGGCTCTTTGCAAGCCACATGCATGTGCCATGGTGCAGCGACAGTGCCGGTCACATCGCCCTGCACTCAGTGCGGTGACACTGTTCGCACACCCTCAGTTACGGCCCTGCCTCTAACCAGTGCCAGAGCAGGGCTCTGTGCTGACTTCACCCTTGAAATGTGAAAGTATGATGTCACATGGAGGGGACGGGACCACTGGCTCCAGGAAGTAAAGCACTGCCCAGAGCATCTGAAATAGGGGGTCGCAGCCGGGAGCCTGACATGGGTGCTACCCGGCTGCGACCCGGCTGCGACTACCGTCCCCTACCTGGCTTATTGCCGGGTTGGTGACGTAGCTGATGACGTGGCGGGGGCGGTGCTTGGAGATAACATGATCTCCAAGCGCTGCCCGTACATTCTTTGTAAGGTCGATGCGATCTGGCTCACATTTACGCTGCAGAGTTTGCCAGGTTGAACCCGTGTTCAACCCTGCAAACTACCCGGGTTGGAATACCTGGTCACTCGACCCGGATTATTCCAACTCTGCCCTAATCCGTGTTATATGGTTTGCGAGCTCGGTGGATCCCTGCTCTCGCCACAGGATAAATTCCCACTCTATGGGTGTCCTGGACACTCACGAGTGGGAATAGCCCTGTGGCACTGGTATTCTGGCTGTCGGTATTGTCGGCTGTCGGAATTTCGCGTCTATATCACCTTGAATCTCTGCATGCTGCCTGATCAAGTGCTGGGAGGCGGAGCTGCACAGCCAGGCTTTCAGACGGCCCTTCTGTGCCAGGTGGTCAGTCCGGCCCTGTCAAAATGTATATCCTGAAAGACTGTATAACTTGATCTATGAATGGCCATGCCTTTTGAATTTTTAATATTATATGCATATGACTACTAGATTATTTTTTTAACTATTCTTTCCTAAGCATAATTATTTTTTCATTTCTAACATAGTTTTGATATTTCAGAAAGCAGATGTCAGACTTATTGTCATTGGGCAGTCATCATATCTACATATACAGGTAAGGTTTCTCTTCATTCTTTATCAATAGAGCCATCTAGGTGCACTGGGTCTTATTCACAGTTAGGACCAAATAAAATATGTAGAACTTTGAGGTCATCTCCGCGCCGCCTCTTCCTATTGTAGTGAACGGGGCCTCTTCCTATTGTAGTGAACGGGTCCTGGGTCGCATCGACCCGGGAACCCATTCACGCTGCCACTGACACGGTTTTCAACCAGGGAATAACACTGCTTTATTCCTGTGTTGAATTACCAGGTCAGGCGGCCTGGGAATTCGACCATGGCTCTTTCACACCGCACAGCGACCCGTGTCAACCCGCAGTATGCAAAGTCGATACCGGGTTATTTGTGCGGTGTGAAAGGGGTATTAGAAACTATTTCATTCCCTCCTCCTCATTAATTTGTAGCTGTTCAGCAGTTGTAGAACTTCAAGTTGCAGCGTGTCCTGTCGGTCTCCCTGATTTGGAGTATAGTGTCTGTCATTTAAACAGTATATACAATTTCATACAGTTATGAGAACATGACACATTGTGTCCCTACTCCTCCTATCAGGGGCGGATCCAGAAGAAAATGATAGGGGGGGCACCATGGAAGGGGCAAGTGCATTTGCGTGCGGCTTCAGTGCATGTGAGGTGGCGCTTCTTATACAATGCCCACAGTTGTAGCGCTCATTATGCAATGTCCATTGTACTGGTAGTGCCCCTTATATAGACCCCATAGTAGTGGTGCCCCTTATGTAATGCCTGTATTGCCCCCAGTAGTAATGTTGCCTGTAGTAATGCCCGCAGTCATTTAGTGAGTGTGGCCAATTAAAATGAGACGTGATACACAGACATATGCCCCCAATAGTGCAGTGCCAAATCCACAACTGCACCCACAGTGCCAGATCCACAATTGCCCCCACGGTGCCAGATCCACAAATGCCCCCACAGTGCCAGATCCACAAATGCCCCCACAGTGCCAGATCCAAAAATGCCCCTACAGTGCCAGATCCAAAAATGCCCCCACAGTGTCAGGTATACAATTGCCCCCACAGTGCCAGGTAAACAACTGCCCCCACAGTGCCAGGTAAACAACTGCCCCCACAGTGCCAGGTATACAATTGCCCCCACAGTGCCAGGTATACAAATGCCCCCACAGCAGGTATACAAATGCCCCCACAGCAGGTATACAAATGCCCCCACAGAAGTGCTGCAGCTGCTTACCGCTGCTGCTGCTGCTTCTCTGCCCGGCTCTGAGGGTGTCAGGAGGAGAGCGCGGCTATGTCTGGCGTTCGTGAGCCAATCAGAGCTCGCGGACCGGCGGCTCCTGATTGGCTTCCAGTCCGCGAGCTCTGATTGGCTCACAAACCGGCGGCTGGTTTGAAGTCCGCTACACGCCGCCAGATAGCCGCGCTCTCCTCCTGACAGCTGAGACACGCTGCCGCCGGACTGAGCGGCAGCGTGTCTCAGTGACACAAACGGACAGGGACAGGCGGGGTCACAAATGACAGGGGGGTACAGGCCCGAGTGCCCCCCCTTCCTGGATCTGCCACTGCCTCCTATACCTACGGATATTGTGGCTGGCGTAGACTGCCATGTAGTGTGACTCAAAGAACTGTTATGGCATCAGTACATTCTGACCCTTGATGACTGCCACCTCATGAGTCACATAACTGCCTAGCCGTCAAATGTGAATATGCAGAAAATGTTTGTCTAAAATCTTACATTGTGTTTTCTCCTCTGTTCTGTAGCAATTTTGCTCATTAACAGGATATCCTCATGAAATGTATGTTAATACTGACCGAGATATCTATACCAAGTTAGGGATGAAAAAAGGGGAAACCTCTACCTCCTCAGGTATTGATTTATTTGTGTAAAACAAATAATGCAGTGTTGAACTACAGTATATGGAACTGATCACGTGCATAGCTGGAATGTAATAGACATCTGACCTCATCTTGACCTTTTGAGCTAAGCATGTTAGCACAATTGCTTGCTTTCTGCATCTTCCTAGCTTAGGGTATAGTTGCCTAAACTCCCTCATTCTGCCCCATAGCGATGCGCAGCCCCGAGCATCGCTATCGCCGGCACACCGCTGTGTGAAGTGAGCGACCCCCCCCCCCCCCATCCGCTCAGCACACATCGCGCTAAGTGCTGAGTGGGGGAAGAGATGTGTACTAAGCGCTCTATGATAGATCGCTCAGCACACATCTCTACATGTGTACCCCCCTTTAGTCGTTTTTATGACATGCCTCTCAGATGTAGCAGTACATGTCTGCGCTGATAGGTGTTACTTTCACATCTCCCTGACATGCTTTTTGAAAAGTAGGCAAGTATGGCTTAGGGGTCTGTTAATGAAGCATTGAAAAGCGTGGAGAAGTGAGCCAGTGGAGAAGTTGCCCTTGGCAACTAATCAGCTGCTACGTATAATTTTATAGAATGCACCTGATAGATGTTATTTCAGTGCTGATTGGTTGCCATGGGCAACTTCTCCACTGGCTCACTTCTCCACTCTTTTCACTGCTTCATGAGTAGACCCCTTATTAGTGATATAGGGGTCTATGGGGGAGATGTATCAAAGCTTGGAGAGAGATAAAGTAGAGAGAGCTGATTGGCTGGTATTTTATCTCTGTCTAGCTAGCTCACCACAGGTGATGGCAATCATACATTACCAGGAAAGTCCAGGAACAGAGCATTTTCTCCCTCATGGAGAGGGTCAGGTAGGCAAGTATGCTGTGGAATGGTGGGAACTATGGGCCTAACTCAGACTGGAACGCGGTAGCGTTTGCAGTCTGATGCCTGGTGTAGTGTGCGCACGTGCAGAAGCCGCACTGCGCGTGCGCACACAGTAAGATGCAACGGCATCTCACTTTTGCGATCGCCTTTGCCTGATTGACAGGCCGAGGCGGTCACTGGGCGGGAGAGGGTGTGTCAGCGGCGTTGGGGGGGCGCGGTCTGGACAACGCAGGCGTGTCTGGACCATTTGCAGGGCAGGCCATGGCGGCTGCGTGATGTCACATGCAGCTGCTGTGACCCTAAACATGACGGGTAGCTACTCGGCAGGTACGAAAGCATCACCGCTGTGCGATGCTTTCGCACATCTGCAGAGGGAAGGGGGTAGGGCTTGGCGTTCAGGACAGACTAGCCCTGTGCTGGGCATCCCCCCGCATGTCAGAGATTTTGATCGGAGATGTGCGTTTTTCGCCCTCTGTATTTGCAGTATGTATTGCCTTGGTGTCTACATATTTTCTCCTCTGTAAGGATTTTCTCTCTATCACTGTCAGTCTAACACTGTCAGCGAAAGGCAGCTAACATCCGTGTATGAGCATAGTGACTTACCCATTGATCGATAAACCTAAAGCTAAATTGATTCACTTTACCGTTCACATAGAGATCTTTGGAGATGGCAGTAAGTGGCACAAAATGGGTTACTCCAAGAGAAATATATGATTTCTATGGGGTGAACATCTTCATAAATGCTGTGAAGCAATGGCATCCATTTGTTTACTCTGGCAGCCAGTGTTCTCTAGTTCTACTTCCATTGCCTGCACCCTGTAGACACGGCACAAAGCACTGGACCACGGGATGATGGAACAAACGTCCAATGTACAATCTACCATTGTAAAGGCACTGTGTGCGCGCCCAGAAAAACAGCCACTTTCCCATGCAGATTTGCATAAATCTGACACTCTTGGAGAGGCGGTCTGACATACATGTAGGGCGAGTCTCAACAGGTGTGTTCACATGATTGTGAACAAATGCAGATTGACTGACATGCATGTATGCCTGAGACAGCTTTATTGGCTTGTGCTTAAGGGAGGTACAACACTTATGCGCATGGCACTAGTATGTGTGTACTGCTCTATCTGAGAGACATGTCACACATAACTCCCTCTACCTCTCTCCCTCCCAGTATCCGGTCTCTAGGTCGACAGTAACTAGGTCGACCACTATTGGTCGACAGTAACTAGGTCGACAGGGTTTCTAGGTTGACAGGGTCTCTAGGTCGACATGTTTTAGGTCGACAGGTCAAAAGGTCGATGTGAGTTTTGGGAATTTTTTTTTTTTTTACTTTTTCATACTTTATGAGCCATGTGGACTACAATTGGGAACAGTAACCTGTGCCAAGTGCAGTAGTAGCGGAGCGAGGCACCTTGCCCGAAGAATGGCGAGCTAAGCAAGCCATGCGAGGGGACACGGTGCACTAATTGGGGTTCCCGGTCACTGTACACTGAAAGCAACACCAAAAAACATTTAAAAACTCATGTCGACCTTTTGACCTGTCGACCTAGACCATGACGATCTAGAGACCCTGTCGACCTAGAATCCCTAGAATCGACCTTGTTACTGTCGACCTAGACACTGTCGACCTAAGTGTGGTCGACCTTCCATACCACACTCCTCCCTTACACCCACCAGGTTCATGGAATTCATCACACATCCTTGGTCACATAGCCACTCATCTAGCCAAGTACAAGGGGTAGAGAGATGACGTTTTATTGATAAAATGCTAAACAACCAGGCAATATAAAAATATATATTTCTAAAACTGGTTTAAAAGTATAAGTCACAGCAAACAATTCTTATAACTATCTAAGCCTAATAGCAAGTGTGTATTTCACAAATAGCTAAAAACATGGCTATAAGTGCATGTGGGTGCATAGGCTACTGGTGCAGGGCTGTGCACATTCTTCCATAGGTGCAACTTTGCATACAGTCTGCTCTCAATTGAGGCTTTTTAGTGAATGTATTTTGTGTCTGGTTTTGGGGCACGTGCTACCAAATTTGCTTCATTTGTTTATTTATCATAAAAACTATTATTTGACACCATAATTTTTTTCCCCTAATCGTGCTGCAAAGTGCTAGAATACCAATACCAGTCTTGTTTCTTTGTTGTTATGCAGTAATTGAATATACTTTCTAAATATTTTAGCAGGAAGCCCCCATGTGAAATCAAACTTCATAAGTGGAAGCATTAAAAGCATTTGGAGAGCAATAAAAAGTCCAGCATTTGATTTTCAAGGCGATCCAGCACAACAGGGTGGATCTGTAATAGTAGGCCCAGGTATGTTAAGAAAATTATTTTTTTTGCAGCTTAATTATAGGGTTACTCCACTCAAACAATATTTATTACTAGTAAAGGAACCTCAGTCTGCTCCCAGCTCTGCTTCATCCCCGCCAGCCTTGTCCTGTCCCCTCCTGGATCTGTTCCTCAAGTCCTCATCCTGCCCCCTCCAGGCTCTGTCCCTCAAGTCCTCGTGAACATAAAATCAAAATTTTACAATGGCCCTCTTAGTCTCCCAATTTGAACTAAACTGGAACTCTGTGGTGAGTGTTGGAGAGGGCATTCCATAGGCAACACATCTAGAATATCATACAACTGGGAATGTTCTGAATGGAGGAGGGTCCAAGATCCCACAATAAGGGCCTGATTCAGAGTTGTATGCATTTCTGTTGTTGGACGTAGTAGAGCTATTTTTTGCTACTGCCCATGCATCCTGATTGTGTCTATACAGTCACAATTGTGATTTCAGACGCACGCTTGGTGACGTGTATTGAAAATTTAATGGGTATTGCTGGCCATTGACAGTTAGGTGTCTTAGTGCAATCACAGAGATGTCCTTCTTATGGGCGTATTATGGTAGAATCACAGGAGTGTTGGTGAAAAAGGTTGCGTACACAGATGCTCAACCTCATAGGTAGCCATATTCTGATGGAGAAACTGCACCAATCACTATTACTGTGTGTACGTCTCAGATTTGAAGAACGGATGTAAACAAGGGACGGACTATGGTGGTTATCCATTTACGAGCTCTAAGTTTTCAGCCAAAAAGAATGGGCAATAAGCGCGATTTTAGCCCGATGGTCATTATCGGGCTATTAAATTATAGCCCCTTTTTTGGGGGGGCCAGAAAATGTACATATTTTCAGGACAAAACACATGGTATCTGGGATAAGTTCCTGGACCTATGTGTTTTTACAGAAAAAAACACACGGGCCTCTAAGGGCTGGGAAGTTGGGATTTTGTTTTGCTAATTGGATAGCCCCAGGGGTATCCATTAATGGCGGTAATTTACCGTGGCTAATAGGATACCGTCCTTTGTGTCTGCATTTACATAAAAAGGCAGGTGGATTTATTATTTATTTATTATTTATTTATTTATTAGCAGTTTCTTATATAGTGCAGCAAATGCCATTGTGCTTTACAATTAGAACAACAGTTATAGAACAAAACTGGGCAAAAACAGACAGACATTGAGGTAGGAAGGCCGTGCTCGCAAGCTTACAATCTATAGGGAAATAGGCATTGATTCACAAGGATAGATGCTACCTATTGCATAATGGTCCACCAGATTGCTAGGTTCTTGATGGGTTGTATGATATGATCGCCCAGCAATGTTGGAAGACAAAATATGTGAGGTTATGTGTACTGTACAGAAAGGATGTAATTGGATAGGGAAGCATTGAAGGTTATGTGGGTGGGTCTGGAATTTGATAGGCTTGTCTTAAGAAGTGAGTTTTCAGGGAACGATTAAAGGTTTGGAGACTAGAGGCGAGTCTTATTGTGCGTGGGAGGGCATTCTACAGAGTAGGGGAAGCCCGGATAAAGTTGTGTAATTTTGAGTGGGAAGAAGTAATACATGTGGTTGAGAGACGCAGATCTTGTGCAGAGCTGAGAGGTCTGGTAGGTGGATGACCGCCAATAGACACAGCTGCAGGCACCTTTGTGTCCACCTTAAAATCAGCTACCAATTTTTCTCCAACCTTGTTAAATATTATAGAAGTCAACTCAGTGCTATACCAAATATAAATAATGGGGGTGCCAATATTGTGCGAATCTGCTTTTTAAAAAAAAATTGCGTTACAAAAGAATTTTTTTTTTCCCCAAAACAAATGTGGAAAATAAAAATTATGCAGCTTACCACTTTGATTGTGCTCAAAATATCAATCATGGCATGATTAATTTCTGTAGTATTAATCCCGGTCAACCTTACAATGCCGTCACGGGCATCCAGACATTGTAATGCTACTTAGAACATTTTTCTTGTGTGGGCTCTATAACTTTAAACATCCAGCTTGGCTTTCCATACCTAATCCATCTGCACACACTGGTGAAAGTTGTAGCAACTAGGGTAGAGACATTCCTAGCCTATAAACACTACCCGGTGGGAGGCAAATCCATCCTCCTCCTGATAGTAAAAATGAAAATGTTATTACATTTAAAGTTGCAGTTCCCATAATTGGTAGATTGAAACAAAATTATTGAAGAATTGGTAGACATGTAAATAGAAGCCACACGACAGACTAATTGTTATGGCACACAATTGTGTAGATTTTAAAGGTTTAAGAGGGAATGGCGACATTTGTTGGACAAAAGGGTTGAGAGATTGAGGGTGTAATTCAATTGTGCATGAATGGATTTACCCAGGCAAATCTGCACTGTAAGGCAGTGGGATCTTGCTCAAAGTGTTCACTACCCCATAGGCTAGTGAGCACTTTTGAGCAAATAGGGGTGAGAATCGGCCAGGCAAAGGGTGCAAGTTGGGCTGCCATTGTCGTCATTTAAATGCCTCAGCAACAGCAATTTGCCTGTTTCGCCTACAATCACCCCCTAAACCTTTAACTACATGGTCATGTCACATTATTATGACCACCAGCTAACAGCCAGAGCAACCGCCATGTGCAGCACGGACAGCAGCTAGACGAGCTGAACTGTCATTTTAGTCATTTTAAAATCTACACAATTGTGTGCCATAACAATTAGTCTGTCGTGTGGCTTCTATTTACATGTCTACCAATTCTTCAATAATTTTGTTTCACGTTTGGACAGTGTGCTGCTCTATTGTAGCGCGTCGGTCGGCCTTCATGCACCTTCGCAGCCGACGTTCACCGCTCACATCAGTGACATGTGGTGCTCTGCAGTTTCCATGTCGGTTATCCGCAATGGTGCTATTTGTCTAGTCACAATACACCTTCTCCACACAGTGCACTGTTTCAGAAGTACTGCCACCCTTGGCCCGAAAGCCGATAATCAGCCCGTTTTGCAACTTGGATAAACTTGCCCCTATTACCCATGACAGCAACAAATATTTGTGCAGACGGCCTATCACACACCTTATTTACCCAACAAGCCAGCACATGACACGTAATGTACTTCATGGGCTACGGTCTGCTAATGTCAAATGTAGGAGGTGGTCATAATAATGTGACCGTGTATTTCCCTTACATATCATATCATTTTCCTATATCACTGCATTCCCATAGTGTGTAAGTAAGGCGTGAGCATTACTAGAAGTAGAGTTCAAGCATTGCACATGGTTAAAACCACAATGAGAGTAAGGAAGTATTGGATAGGAATAATGGGGGTAATTCTGAGTTGATCGCAGCAGCAATTTGTTAGCAATTGGGCAAAACCATGTGCACTGCAGGGGAGGCAGATATAACATGTGCAGAGAGACTTAGATTTGGGTGGGTTATTTTGTTTCTGTGTAGGGTAAATACTGGCTGCTTTATTTTTACACTGCAATTTAGATTTCAGTTTGAATACACCCCACCCAAATCTAACTCTCTCTGCACATGTTATATGTGCCCCTCCTGCAGTGCACATGGTTTCGCCCAACTGCTAAAAAATTTGCTGCTGCGATCAACTTGGAATTACCCCCAATATACAAACAAGTCTCTCCAAGTGGACACTAGGGGGTTTATTTACAAAAGGTTGATTTTTATTGATTGCAAAAATGTTAAAACTGAATCTGATGTTGGGTTTCGACTTTTTCAGGGCAGAAGGGGTTCCGACCTATTAAATCCCCGTCTTTATTTAACCGACAATTTGGGGAATTCGACTTGTCGGAAAGCACGTGAATCGGCGGGACAGCTGCCGATCCGCGTGCTTCTGTCGAAAATTAGGCCAAATCCAATAGGTTTTGGCCCCGTTTACGACCATCTCAATCCGACTTAAAAAAAAAAGTCAGATGGAGATGAGGGTGCTGAGAGCAGCGGGGAGACTGGGGAGAGCAGCGGCTACAGCAGCGTAGCCGGAGGATAGGGCGCCACCGCCGCTCACGGCAGCATCCTCCTGGCTCCAGAAAGCGAGGTCCCGCTGCTGTGAGGTTTGGCGGCAGTGCCCCATCCTCCGGCTACACTACTGTAGCCGCTGCTCTTCCCCCGTCTCCCCGCTCCTCTCTCCCTCTCAGCACCTTCATCTCATTTACTAACATTTAATAATTAATATTAAAAAAATCACCTGTGCGTTTCAGCTCTGGAAACCCAACATCAGTTGAGCCCGGTTTTCTTCTATTTTGAAATCTATAAAAACCAACCTTTAGTAAATAAACCTTTAGGCTTCTGGGTAGTCCCATTTGGAAGCCCTTTACATAACTGTAATTGGAATCACCCAGACTTATTTCCAACAGCTGAAAGCACTTCCACATAGAGCAGGTTGTACAAACTCCCATGCAAAATGTTCGGAAGTCATGAAATTTTCCTAACCTCCTCAGTGACAGTGTCTACGGGGGAATTAAATTGTTTTTACGTTGCGATAATCAGTGGGTGCACAATGTTGTAATTCAATTGTATTTTGCACCCTTTAATTATGATTATTGTGCCCAATTACACAGGGGCTAAACCCAGCTAAACTATTGGCCGCGATGGGAAAAGTGCTGTTTGGGCGCCCAAACAGCTGTCATTTCACACATTTCAGCTTGCCACCTCCGGGGGTTGTGAGCTGAAGTGTGTGCAGCCATGGCAATTCGCGTCTGAATGGGGCAACAATTGAATTGCTCCGTTGGGCACCCAATAAGTAATAGCTGCATTAAAAACAATTGAATCCTCCCAAGTGTTTTTAAATAATGTAAAGGAATATTGTATATTTTCCTCTATTTTCTCTGACGTCCTAGTGGATGCTGGGGACTCCGTAAGGACCATGGGGAATAGACGGCTCCGCAGGAGACTGGGCACATCTAAGAAAGATTTAGGACTATCTGGTGTGCACTGGCTCCTCCCCCTATGACCCTCCTCCAAGCCTCAGTTAGATTTCTGTGCCCGGCTGAGCTGGATGCACACTATGGGCTCTCCTGAGCTCCTAGAAGAAAGTATAGTTTAGCTTTTTTATTTTCAGTGAGACCTGCTGGCAACAGGCTCACTGCAACGAGGGACTAAGGGGAGAAGAAGCGAACCTACCTAAGTGGTGGTAGCTTGGGCTTCTTAGGCTACTGGACACCATTAGCTCCAGAGGGATCGAACACAGGACCCGACCTCGTCGTCCGTTCCCGGTGCCGCGCCGCCGTCCCCCTTACAGAGCCAGAAACAAGAAGGTGGTCCGGAAAATCGGCGGCTGAAGACTTCTGTCTTCTCCAAGGTAGCGCACAGCACTGCAGCTGTGCGCCATTGCTCCTCATGCACACCACACACTGCGGTCACTGATGGGTGCAGGGCGCTGGGGGGGGGCGCCCTGAGCAGCAATAATAACACCTTGGCTGGCAAAACTAACACCATATATAGCCCCAGAGGCTATATAGGTGTATATTAACCCCTGCCAGAAACGATAAAATAGCGGGAGAAAGCCCGCCGAAAAAGGGGCGGAGCCAACTCCCTCAGCACACTGGCGCCATTATTCCCTCACAGCTTCGCTGGAAGGAAGCTCCCTGGCTCTCCCCTGCAGTCCTGCACTACAGAAAGGGTAAAAAAGAGAGGGGGGGCACAATTTAGGCGCAGTATATATATATATTATAGGCAGCTATAGGGGAAAACACTCTGTATAGTGATATCCCTGTGTTATATAGCGCCCTGGTGTGTGCTGGCATACTCTCCCTCTGTCTCCCCAAAGGGCTTTGTGGGGTCCTGTCCTCTGTAAGAGCATTCCCTGTGTGTCTGCTGTGTGTCGGTACTGCTGTGTCGACATGTATGATGAGGATAATGATGTGGAGGCGGAGCAAATGCCTGTGAATGTGATGTCACCCCCTGCGGGGTCGACACCAGTGTGGATGGACTTATGGAAGGAATTACGTGACAGTGTCAGCTCCTTACATAAAAGGTTTGACGACATAGGACAGCCGGCTACTCAGCTTGTGCCTGTCCAAGCGTCTCAAATGTCATCAGGGGCTATAAAACGCCCGCTACCTCAGATGACAGATACAGATGTCGACACGGATACCGACTCCAGTGTCGACGATGATGAGACGAGTGTACCCTCCAATAGATCCACCCGTTATATGATTGAGGCTATGAAAAATGTTTTACACATTTCTGATGATACCCCAGGTACCACAAAAAAGGGTATTATGTTTGGTGAGAAAAAACTACCAGTAGTTTTTCCTGCATCTGACGAATTAAATGAGGTGTGTGAGGAAGCGTGGACTTCCCCAGAGGATAGGTCACGCTGGGAAACCCCCCCTAGGGTAGATAAAGCATTGACACGCTTATCAAAGAAGGTGGCACTACCGTCTCCGGATACGGCCGCCCTAAAAGAACCTGCTGATAGAAAGCTGGAAAGTACCCTAAAAGCTATATACACACACACTGGCATTATATTGAGACCCGCTATTGCATCAGCTTGGATGGGCAGTGCTGCTGCTGCGTGGTCAGACTCCCTGTCGGAAAACATTGATACCATGGATAGGGACAATATTTTGCTAACGATTGACCATATAAAAGACGCGGTCTTATACATGCGTAATGCACAGAGGGATATTTGCCGGCTGGCATAAAAAATAAGCGCTATGTCCATTGCCGCCAGACGGGGGTTATGGACTAGGCAATGGTCAGGTGATGCCAACTCCAAGCGGCACATGGAAGTTTTACCCTATAAAGGGGTGGAACTTTTTGGGGAAGGTCTTTCAGACCTCGTTTCCACAGCTACTGCTGGGAAATCGACTTTTTTGCCACAGGCTACCCCACAGCAAAAGAAAGCACCGTATTATCAGGTACAGTCCTTTCGGCCCCAGAAAAATAAGCGGGCTAGAGGCTCATCCTTTCTGCCGAGGGGCAGAGGAAGGGGGAAAAAGCTGCAGCACACAGCTAGTTCCCAGGAGCAGAAGTCTTCCCCTGCGTCCGGTAAGTCCACAGCATGACGCTGGGTCTGCTCAGGCGGAATCGGGTACGGTGGGGGCACGTCTCAGGTTTTTCAGCGCACAGTGGGCTCTCTCACAAGTGGATCCCTGGGTCCTTCAAGTAGTATCTCAGGGGTACAGGCTGGAATTCGAGACGTCTCCCCCCCCGCCGTTTCCTAAAATCTGCCTTGCCGGCAACTCCCTCTGCCAGGGAGGCAGTGTTGGTGGCTATTCAAAAACTGTATTCACAGAAAGTGATCGTCAAGGTACCCCTCCTTCAGCAAGGAAAGGGTTACTACTCCACAATGTTTGTGGTACCGAAACCGGACGGTTCGGTGAGACCCATCTTAAATTTAAAAACCTTGAACACTTATATCAAAAGGTTCAAGTTCAAGATGGAATCGCTCAGGGCGGTTATTGCGAGCCTGGAGGAGGGGGATTACATGGTATCCCTGGACATCAAGGATGCGTACCTGCATGTCCCCATTTACCCTCCGCACCAGGAGTACCTCAGATTTGTGGTACAGGACTGTCACTATCAGTTCCAGACGCTGCCGTTCGGGTTATCCACGGCACCGAGGGTCTTTACCAAGGTAATGGCCGAAATGATGATACTCCTTCGCAAGAAGGGAGTTTTAATTATCCCGTACTTGGACGATCTCCTGATAAAGGCGAGGTCCAAAGAACAGTTGATAGTGGGGGTGGCACTTTCTCAGGAAGTGCTACAACAGCACGGCTGGATTCTAAACATTCCAAAGTCACAGCTGGTCCCGACGACACGTCTTCTGTTCCTGGGAATGATTCTGGACACAGACCAGAAAAGAGTGTTTCTTCCACTGGAAAAAGCAGAGGAATTGTCATCTCTGGTCAGAGACATCCTAAAACCAGGAAAAGTGTCGGTACATCAATGCACACGAGTCCTGGGAAAAATGGTAGCTTCGTACGAAGCAATTCCATTCGGAAGGTTCCACGCAAGGACGTTCCAGTGGGACCTATTGGACAAATGGTCTGGGTCCCATCTCCAGATGCAACAGCGGATAACCCTATCGGCCAGAACCAGGGTGTCGCTGCTGTGGTGGCTGCAGAGGGCTCATCTACTAGAGGGCCGCAGATTCGGAATACAGGACTGGGTCCTGGTGACCACGGATGCCAGCCTTCGGGGCTGGGGGGCAGTCACAAAGGGAAGAAATTTCCAAGGACTGTGGTCAAATCAGGAGATTTCTCTTCACATAAATATCCTGGAGCTAAGGGCCATTTACAATGCCCTAAGCCAGGCAAGACCCCTGCTTCAAAACCAGCCGGTACTGATCCAGTCAGACAACATCACGGCGGTCGCCCATGTAAACAGACAGGGCGGCACGAGAAGCAGGATGGCGATGGCAGAAGCCACAAGGATTCTCAGATGGGCAGAGAATCATGTGTTAGCACTGACGGCAGTGTTCATTCCGGGAGTGGACAACTGGGAAGCAGACTTCCTCAGCAGGCACGACCTCCACCCGGGAGAATGGGGACTTCATCCAGAAGTCTTCCAAATGCTGGTCAACCGGTGGGAAAAACCACAGGTAGACATGATGGCGTCTCGCCTCAACAAGAAGTTGAAAAGATATTGCGCCCGGTCAAGAGACCCTCAGGCGATAGCGGTGGACGCTCTAGTGACACCATGGGTGTACCAGTCGGTTTATGTGTTTCCTCCTCTACCTCTCATACCCAAGGTACTGAGAATAATAAGAAGGCGAGGAGTGAAAACCATACTCGTGGTTCCGGATTGGCCAAGAAGAGCTTGGTACCCGGAACTTCAAGAGATGCTTACAGAGGACCCTTGGCCTCTGCCGCTCAGACAAGACCTGCTGCAGCAGGGACCCTGTCTGTTCCAAGACTTACCGCGGCTACGTTTGACGGCATGGCGGTTGAACACCGGATCCTGAAGGAAAAGGGTATTCCGGAGGAAGTCATCCCTACCCTGATCAAAGCCAGGAAGGATGTCACCGCAAGACATTATCACCGCATTTGGCGAAAATATGTTGCTTGGTGTGAGGCCATGAAGGCCCCGACGGAGGAATTTCAACTGGGTCGATTCCTGCACTTCCTGCAAGCAGGGGTGACGTTGGGCCTCAAATTGGGGTCCATAAAGGTCCAGATTTCGGCTCTGTCGATTTTCTTCCAAAAAGAACTGGCTTCACTACCCGAAGTTCAGACTTTTGTCAAAGGAGTACTGCATATTCAGCCTCCTTTTGTGCCCCCAGTGGCACCTTGGGATCTCAATGTGGTTTTGGCATTCCTGAAATCACATTGGTTCGAACCACTTAAGACTGTGGATTTAAAATATCTCACGTGGAAAGTGGTCATGCTGTTGGCCTTGGCGTCGGCCAGGCGGGTTTCAGAATTGGCGGCTTTGTCTTGTAAAAGCCCTTATCTGATTTTCCATATGGATAGGGCAGAATTGAGGACTCGTCCTCAGTTTCTCCCAAAGGTGGTCTCAGCTTTTCACTTGAACCAACCTATTGTGGTGCCTGCGGCTACTAGGGACTTGGAGGATTCCAAGTTGCTGGACGTAGTCAGGGCCCTAAAAATGTATATTTCCAGGACGGCTGGAGTCAGAAAGACTGACTCGCTGTTTATCCTGTATGCACCCGCTAAGCTGGGTGCTCCTGCTTCTAAGCAGTCTATTGCGCGCTGGATTTGTAGCACTATTCAGCTGGCGCATTCTGCGGTAGGCTTACCGCAGCCTAAATCTGTAAAAGCCCATTCCACACGGAAGGTGGGCTCATCTTGGGCGGCTGCCCGAGGGGTCTCGGCTTTACAACTTTGCCGAGCAGCTACTTGGTCGGGGGCAAACACGTTTGCAAAATTCTACAAATTTGATACCCTGGCTGAGGAGGACCTGGAATTCTCTCATTCGGTGCTGCAGAGTCATCCGCACTCTCCCGCCCGTTTGGGAGCTTTGGTATAATCCCCATGGTCCTTACGGAGTCCCCAGCATCCACTAGGACGTCAGAGAAAATAAGAATTTACTCACCGGTAATTCTATTTCTCGTAGTCCGTAGTGGATGCTGGGCGCCCATCCCAAGTGCGGATTGTCTGCAATACCTGTACATAGTTATTGTTACAAAAATCGGGTTTTGTTGTGAGCCATCTCTTCAGAGGCTCCATTTGTTATCATACTGTTAACCGTGTTATATGGTGTGATTGGTGTGGCTGGTATGAGTCTTACCCGGGATTCAAAAATCCTTCCTTATTGTGTCAGCTCTTCCGGGCACAGTTCCTAACTGAGGCTTGGAGGAGGGTCATAGGGGGAGGAGCCAGTGCACACCAGATAGTCCTAAATCTTTCTTAGATGTGCCCAGTCTCCTGCGGAGCCGTCTATTCCCCATGGTCCTTACGGAGTCCCCAGCATCCACTACGGACTACGAGAAATAGAATTACCGGTGAGTAAATTCTTATTATCTACATTGTGTAACTCTACCACTTCTAGTGTCTGGCCTGCACTACTTCTGTACTACCAGAGGTGTTGCTGCCTTTCTGCCAACTTAAATTTGGCTGGCAATACAACTTAGAATGACGTTGCTTTACTTCTGTTTTTCATTACAGGTAACAGAGTCCATTTTCTGCATCGTGACATGAACAGATATAACCATGTGCCAATTAGTTCCCTGCTTCGTTATGCCGGAGTACAGACAATCTATTTTGGTAATAAGCCCCAAATACTAGAAGTGTAATGTAATATGCAGGTGCAAACCCAGTTTCACAGATACAAACCATATTTTTCTAAAAATGTTTTTACAAGACATATATTTATATGTTTATTATTGAAATGATTTATGTATACATTATTTTATTTATACTTTTGTACATTTGATTGTTTTAGAGTGAATGAAATGATATGTAACACAATATGTAATAAATGCGTATTTTATACTAATAGTGGCCCACATATAGGGGGTAATTCCAAGTTGATCGCAGCAGGAATTTTTTTTAGCAGTTGGGCAAAACCATGTGCACTGCAGGGGAGGCAGATATAACGTGCAGAAAGAGTTAGATTTGGGTGTGGTGTGTTCAATCTGCAATCTAATTTGCATTGTAAAAATAAAGCAGCCAGTATTTACCCTGCACAGAAATAAAATAACCCACCCAAATTTAACTCTCTCTGCACATGTTATATCTGCCTTCCCTGCAGTGCACATGGTTTTGCCCAACTGCTAAAAAATTTCCTGCTGCGATCAACTTGGAATTACCCCCATAGTCTGATCTAGCCACATGCACCAACTTCCGAGTTACTATGTTACCATCAGCTTTGGTCAGACACCTACATGGGGCCTAATCTAAAATATGGATGGTCAATGCCAGTTTGGCCTAAGTAGTTGTTAAATTGGTAGCATATATAACGTGAGAGTTTGATACAGTGGCTGTAAAAAATAATTACCATCATGGTATTTTTATCCCCTTATTTCTTTACATGGCTTTATTTGATACCACAGAGGAACAAACAATATTCTGTAATGCTAAATAAAAAGAAGACTGTGAAGCTTCTAAATAAACAGCTAAAGTTTAATATGTTTTCTGTTCCTATTCCAGAAATGCACCTACATAAACCCTGGTGCAATCAGGTGTCTTCAGAGGTCACATAAGACTCAGTGGGGTCTATTTAATAAAGCATTGGAGAGAGATAAAGTACCAGCCAATCAGCTCCTAACTGCCATGTTACAGGCTGTGTTTCAAAAAATGACAGTTAGGAGCTGGTTGGTTGGTACTTTATCTCTGTCCACTTTATTTCCCTCCAAGCCTTAGTACATAGACTCCAGTATCCCCCAGTGAATGGGCTTGATTCTGAGTCTGACGCATTTGTATGGCTGCATATGCCAAAAATTGGTCAATCTGCATTTGGAAGTCTACCCCAGCTACTGCAGCCATAACAGTCATCTCTGGTATCGAGACTTGCCCCCACCCACCCAATGCTAGGTGCAAACGATATACATGTTTCCATGGGCACGCTACGATCAATCATGGGAGCTCGCGTACATGCCAATGCACTCGCAATAAGACAGAACAGTTTCTTGCCTTTGCATGGTCACCACCCTGTTACTGCCCACAAACATTAATTTCACAGAAAGTCTTGTCCATGAATGGATGGATCAATCCAGACATAATAGCGATCTGTGACAGTGTGCAAATGCCTGATACGGCACATGCGAGTCACCAGTTTCTTACTTTAGTACATACAGTGTATGCCAAAGTCCCATGAGATCTGTTTGCATTTCCCCTTGGGTCCAACTCAGAAGTAGGCCCTGTAACAGGACATACTCCAAAACTGAGCTTCCATATGAGAAAGTCTTTGTTAGGGAGGACACCAAGAGGCAGCTCAAACATAATTACTCTTCCATGGTGGAGATGGGAGAAGCTGTCCATATGGCAGTAGCATAGGCATTTCATACATTTGTGCTGTTGCGGACAGTGTCAATAAGGAATTAAATAAAATACCTTGAAGAACATTCAAGAAGTATCGGCTAAAGCTTGCCAGAGAGAGTAGCAAGCAGACATTTATTTTGTGTTACAGTCATACAAATTCCTAAATCCATTCTTATCGCATAATGGCCCTCATTCCGAGTTGTTCGCTCGGTAAAAATCTTCGCATCGCAGCGATTTTCCGCTTAATGCGCATGTGCAATGTCCGCACTGCGACTGCGCCAAGTAAATTTGCTATGCAGTTAGGATTTTTACTCACGGCTTTTTCATCGTTCTGGCGATCGTAATGTGATTGACAGGAAATGGGTGTTACTGGGCGGAAACAGGCCGTTTTATGGGCGTGTGGGAAAAAACGCTACCGTTTCCGGAAAAAACGCAGGAGTGGCCGGAGAAACGGGGGAGTGTCTGGGCGAACGCTGGGTGTGTTTGTGACGTCAAACCAGGAACGACAAGCAGTGAAATGATCGCAGATGCCGAGTAAGTCTGGAGCTACTCAGAAACTGCTACGAGGTGTGTAATCGCAATATTGCGAATACATCGTTCGCAATTTTAAGATGCTAAGATTCACTCCCAGTAGGCGGCGGCTTAGCATGAGCAAATCTGCTAAAATCCGCTTGCGAGCGAACAACTCGGAATGAGGGCCAATGTAAGAAAATGCCTCAGAAATGAAACACCCACAGTATGTCTGTGTTTTTTTTTTATTTCTTTATATAGTAATTTTTAAAGGCATTGCCCTTTATAATGTGCAAAACTTTGTGGCCCATGCAAAGTTGGAAGTTAGATGGGTGACTATGCATATGAAGTGCATGAGAAAATAGTGTATTTCTGCACATGTGCAGAGATGGACATATGTTGATGTGTATGCCTCTACATCAGTAGTATATGTGCTTGGTTTACTACAAGTCATCATCATCATCAGTGTGTACCTGCGCATGCGCTCACACGCTGCACTGCATGAGCCACATTTGTGCAAAGATGCAATTATTGATCCTTGCCTCCAGTATGTAACAACAGCCATTCACACCCTGTTTCACCTCTAGTCTGCATAGCTGAATATATGTGCTTTCACTTTCTGAGCATACGTTGTTCCAAGCTACGCAACATACGCTACGCAAACTGGCGTACATTCTACTCTGCCTCAGGCCTGATGTCTTCTGCAGGATGTTTATAAATGAAGTGATACATGTAACAAATTACCGTATTTGCCGGCGTATAAGACGACTTTTTTGCCCTGAAAAACATGCCTCCAAGTGGGAGGGTCGTCTTATACGCCGGGTGCACTTCAGTTGGGATAGACATAGCTGCCATAGTGGCCTTCCGATACTCGCCCGGTGCCCAATGTGGCCTCCCGATGCCCGCCCACCTCATTCTACATACCATCCAGTATCGCGCGGTATCCAGTGCGGCCGCGGCGGGTCATCAGCGTGGCCCGCCCCTTGTCTACGCAGAGCTCGCACATGCGGACTTGCGCACTAGTGCCAATTACAGGGAGATGCAGGGACTGGCCGGAGGCGCTGCGGTCGCGTTGTGGCCGTACAATGGTGACAATGACAGGTACTGTAATGGCACTAATACTAATACTAATGGCACTCATGTGAAACCGGTAACAATAAATGCACACAGGGGTATACTTTTATACATTTTACAATCTGATGTTCTTTTACGTTTTATTTGGTGTGTGGAAGAGGCGGTAGTCTTATACGGCGAGTATATAACAAACTCTATATTTTGAGTGGAAATGTTGGGGGTCGTCTTATACGCCCAGTCGTCTTATACGCCGGCAAATACGGGTAGATCTTTATTTCTTGTGTGGTCATACAGGTTGAGTCTCTCTTATCCAAAATGCTTGGGACCGGAAGTATTTTGGATATCGGATTTTTCCGTATTTTGGAATAATTGCATACCATAATGAGATATCATGGTGATGGGACCTAAATCTAAGCACAGAATGCATTTATGTTACATATACACCTTCTACACACAGCCTAAAGGTCATTTTAGCCAATATTTTTTATAACTTTGGGCATTAAACAAAGTGT
Source organism: Pseudophryne corroboree (assembly GCF_028390025.1). Taxonomy (NCBI): domain Eukaryota; kingdom Metazoa; phylum Chordata; class Amphibia; order Anura; family Myobatrachidae; genus Pseudophryne; species Pseudophryne corroboree. The sequence continues at coordinate 472,271,352 of NC_086444.1, forward strand.
GTGTACATTCACACAATTAATTTATGTTTCATATAAACCTTATACACACAGCCTGAAGATCATTTAATACAATATTTTTAATAACTTTGTGTATTAAACAAAGTTTGTGTACATTGAGCCATCAGAAAACATAGGTTTCACTATTTCACTCTCACTCAAAAAAGTCCGTATTTCGGAATATTCCGTATTTCGGAATATATGGATATGGGATACTCAACCTGTACTAACGGTACACTGTTTCTAATAAAGATTCTCTCTGGCAGGCCAGATTTTTACGTATTCCAAATTCTTCAAATCTGTGGAAGCTTCGTGCACAAACCTCTTGCTTCTGTAACGTCACACTGTGACATCAATCAAGCCTCACCTCAGAATGCTTATTGGTTATGACTCAGAGATTCCCAAACTCTGTCCTCAAGGCACCCCAACGGTCCAGATTTAAAGTATATCCATGCTTGACCACAGGCGACTTAATTAGTCAGTCAATTTGATTTAACCATCTGTGCTGAGCCATGGATATACTTAAAATATTGACCGTTGGGGTGCCTTGAAGGCCGCGTTTGGGACCTCTGGGTTATGTTATAAATGGTTACAAAGTACATTATTTTCTTATTAGCTGCAGTTTCCTGGTCTCCACCCACTTGGTATGAGCTGTGGATAAGGTGTGACTTTATCAAGAGTGTTGCAGTATCTACAGCAGCATTGGGCAATTGCCCCAATAGTCTGTATTTTGTGTTCCCTAAGTGATGCCCATGACCAGTAATAAGACTATTGAAAGTGACTGGATCATGATCTCTATGGACTTGAGAAGTCCCACCTCACTCCTCTATCCTATCCTACACATCTCTGCCTTATTGTTCTCTCTCGCTGCGTCACCTCAGCTGATCCGAATTTCCCATCACTACACTGACTTCATCTGCTACAGATTCAAGTTCAAACTCCTTGTCCTGACCAACAAAGCTGTCAGACACTCCTCTCCTCCCCACATCTCCATTCTCAACTCTAATTACTCTCCCTCTCGCCCCCTCCACTCTGCCAATGACCGTTGCCTTACTACCACACTGATTACCTGTTCGCTCACCCACCTCCCAAGTTCTGCATGTTCTGCTTCTGACCTGTGGTACACACGTCATCTTTCTAATATATTAGTCAAAAGTGTGGGAGGGGAGAAAAAAGAGGAAATCTGTATTGTTGACGCACTTAGAGAGTATGGGTTTATTTAAAACATAACCTTTATTCGATATACATTAGAATATGTTTGTATTTTTGTCCTGAGCTACCGTGAAACACAAGAGTTAAAATCACAATACCAACGAATAAGTGAAAAGATTGAAAAAATAAGTGAATAAAGAGTTAAAAGGCGTGTCCGTGTGTGTTTCTCATTTAATTACTGGAAGTTGTTGTTATGACTTGTGTATTAATTATCTCTATCTAATATAATAAGGATTTGTCACAAGTTGTTGGTGTTTGGAACCCACTATACTGTATTACTGATTCAGACAGACAGATTTCATGTCTAATTATTCTTCACTTCATAGGGGTTATCAGCTAGAGGATGCTTCTCCAAATGCGGAGACTACACATTCAAATGTATGTGTGTATATATATAGAAGGTTAGCTGTATTGATGTATTCTTGATGTAATCTCAATTTCTAATAGTTAGAGTCACAGGTCTCTGTTCTAGATGTAGATCTCTACATATCAGGAGTCTTTCGTATTAATCATCCATACCTGTGCAAGGTACACTGTGCATATGAGCTAGATCACCTTCAAATATTATGGTGATATCTTCCCCTTGAGAGGCAGCCAATCATACGTTGGGGGTATAGCAACCCTGATTTTAAAGTAGGTTATTATAATTCAAAAGTATTTGACTTTTTATGTTTAGAGATTAAGCGGCCTCATTTTACTGTAAAAAATTGCTTATATTCAGGGTATAATAACCCAATTAATGAGAGGCAACTAATGTGCATTAGGGGTGTGGCAGCCCCATTTATATATGAGATTCACAGGGTGTGCTGATCCCAATTATATTTAGGGGTTTAGCAGCCCCAATTTTCCCAGGAATAGTTTATAAACGTTAGGGGTATGGCAGCCCCAATTTTATGAAAAATATTTGATGTTCTGGGGGCAGCCCCAATTTAATACGAAATTGTTGGTGTTCTAGGGGTATAATCACCCCAATTCTGTTCTAGGGGTTTAGCAGCCCCACTTCTCCAAGAAAAGTGCTTCTCTTAGGGGTGTAGCAACCCCAATTTCTAGAGAGCAGTCTGCTTATAGACGCAGCTTATTTACTGTACATTTGTATCAAAGTTCTAAATGTAAAGTGGCCCATACACAGCAAATTAATATAAATGAAAAATAGTATAAAAATGGTATAACGTTTTTATTGAATATTCATATAGTGTAATACATAAATATGATTATCTATCGAAAATCCTGATATATAACTGATCTATTGCAGGACCTATATAGATGTCCTTCAGGAGATATACATCATAATATCATATATTTCATTTGTCACTTTTATCCTGCCAGATCCCTGTGATTATTCTGATGTTCATGTATATTAAGGGGTTTAGGGTTTTAACATAGCTTTTATTGCTGATAGCTATTTCATTAGTATTTTAGAATATGTAGCTATCACCTGGCTCATGTGTGTTGCCAATTAAATTGCTACAATGTGTTCTATTCAGTATATTGAGTTAAGCATCACTGTTTATGGCTTTACAAATTTGCCAGCTTACTTGTAGCAATATTACATTGATCTTATCTCAGCTTCTGAATTCAATAGAAATGTTGCAATTATAAACAGTTACAACTGCTGCTGAGATTTGTAGCTATTGGCACAGTGTCTCAGATTGCTGACACATCTCCAGCTGTCCAATCTATGTACTCAGCCCTATGCAGTCTCATATCCCTTTCACTAGGAATTAGCGGCTAACCTCCTATAATTACTTTTCTAGCGGCATCATAGCCCTGCATATATTGCTTGTAAATCTTCTACCCTCTATTAGTAAGGTTCCCTATTACACAATCTTCCAGTTGCTATTCTCAATACATAATCTCTATATCAATTCATTTAACACATTTGACATTGAGGCACACGTGGACACGCTGTGCCCCAGCGTGTCCACGTGTGCCTCAATGTCAAATGTGTTAAATGAATTGATATAGAGATTATGTATTGAGAATAGCAACTGGAAGATTGTGTAATAGGGAACCTTACTAATAGAGGGTAGAAGATTTACAAGCAATATATGCAGGGCTATGATGCCGCTAGAAAAGTAATTATAGGAGGTTAGCCGCTAATTCCTAGTGAAAGGGATATGAGACTGCATAGGGCTGAGTACATAGATTGGACAGCTGGAGATGTGTCAGCAATCTGAGACACTGTGCCAATAGCTACAAATCTCAGCAGCAGTTGTAACTGTTTATAATTGCAACATTTCTATTGAATTCAGAAGCTGAGATAAGATCAATGTAATATTGCTACAAGTAAGCTGGCAAATTTGTAAAGCCATAAACAGTGATGCTTAACTCAATATACTGAATAGAACACATTGTAGCAATTTAATTGGCAACACACATGAGCCAGGTGATAGCTATTTCATTAGTATTTTAGAATATGTAGCTATCAGCAATAAAAGCTATGTTAAAACCCTAAACCCCTTAATATACATGAACATCAGAATAATCACAGGGATCTGGCAGGATAAAAGTGACAAATGAAATATATGATATTATGATGTATATCTCCTGAAGGACATCTATATAGGTCCTGCAATAGATCAGTTATATATCAGGATTTTCGATAGATAATCATATTTATGTATTACACTATATGAATATTCAATAAAAACGTTATACCATTTTTATACTATTTTTCATTTATATTAATTTGCTGTGTATGGGCCACTTTACATTTAGAACTTTGATACAAATGTACAGTAAATAAGCTGCGTCTATAAGCAGACTGCTCTCTAGAAATTGGGGTTGCTACACCCCTAAGAGAAACACTTTTCTTGGAGAAGTGGGGCTGCTAAACCCCTAGAACAGAATTGGGGTGATTATACCCCTAGAACACCAACAATTTCGTATTAAATTGGGGCTGCCCCCAGAACATCAAATATTTTTCATAAAATTGGGGCTGCCATACCCCTAACGTTTATAAACTATTCCTGGGAAAATTGGGGCTGCTAAACCCCTAAATATAATTGGGATCAGCACACCCTGTGAATCTCATATATAAATGGGGCTGCCACACCCCTAATGCACATTAGTTGCCTCTCATTAATTGGGTTATTATACCCTGAATATAAGCAATTTTTTACAGTAAAATGAGGCCGCTTAATCTCTAAACATAAAAAGTCAAATACTTTTGAATTATAATAACCTACTTTAAAATCAGGGTTGCTATACCCCCAACGTATGATTGGCTGCCTCTCAAGGGGAAGATATCACCATAATATTTGAAGGTGATCTAGCTCATATGCACAGTGTACCTTGCACAGGTATGGATGATTAATACGAAAGACTCCTGATATGTAGAGATCTACATCTAGAACAGAGACCTGTGACTCTAACTATTAGAAATTGAGATTACATCAAGAATACATCAATACAGCTAACCTTCTATATATATACACACATACATTTGAATGTGTAGTCTCCGCATTTGGAGAAGCATCCTCTAGCTGATAACCCCTATGAAGTGAAGAATAATTAGACATGAAATCTGTCTGTCTGAATCAGTAATACAGTATAGTGGGTTCCAAACACCAACAACTTGTGACAAATCCTTATTATATTAGATAGAGATAATTAATACACAAGTCATAACAACAACTTCCAGTAATTAAATGAGAAACACACACGGACACGCCTTTTAACTCTTTATTCACTTATTTTTTCAATCTTTTCACTTATTCGTTGGTATTGTGATTTTAACTCTTATGTTTCACGGTAGCTCAGGACAAAAATACAAACATATTCTAATGTATATCGAATAAAGGTTATGTTTTAAATAAACCCATACTCTCTAAGTGCGTCAACAATACAGATTTCCTCTTTTTTCTCCCCTCCCACACTTTTGTCTTAATTAACTGTAGCTGACAGCACCCCCTGACAATATATACTAAATAATATATGTGATATAACATTAGGGGCTCACCAAGTGAGTGGACGGTGATGAACCACCTACACTCACAGATCAAACAATAAATAACATATTATGAGTGTGCAGATATCCAGTCTTTTAATATATTAGTCACTAGGCTTCATCCTTTGCTACCATCTCTGCTCCCCACTTAATGCCACCCTATGTTTGCCTGTCCCTGCGTTCTAGAGTTTTAACTTTCAGATTTCTACCAATTTGGACAGTAATGATGACACTAGCACATACTTGCCGACATCCTGGCTGCCCCATTCGTGAGGGGGAAGCCAGGTCAGGTCAGCGGAGGATGTATAGCAGGAAAGCGGGCAGGCCGGTGGATGTGATAATGCAATTGTGTAATCATGGTCTTGCCCCACACTACACAATGGGGGTCATTCCGAGTTGTTCGCTCGTTGCCGATTTTCGCAACGGAGCGATTAAGGCGAAAATGCCCATGCGCATGGTACGCAGTGCGCATGCGCTAAGTATTTTAGCACAAAACTTAGTAGATTTACTCACGTCCGAACGAAGAATTTTCATTGTTGAAGTGATTGTAGTGTGATTGACAGGAAGTGGGTGTTTCTGGGCGGAAACTGACCGTTTTCTGGGAGTGTGCGGAAAAACGCAGGCGTGCCAGGATATAACGCGGGAGTGTCTGGAGAAACGGGGGAGTGGCTGACCAAACGCAGGGCGTGTTTGTGACGTCAAACCAGGAACGAAACGGGCAGAGCTGATCGCAGTGTAGGAGTAAGTCTGGAGCTACTCAGAAACTGCTAAGAATTTTCTAATCGCAATTCTGCTAATCTTTCGTTCGCAATTCTGCTATGCTAAGATACACTCCCAGAGGGTGGCGGCCTAGCGTGTGCAATGCTGCTAAAATCTGCTAGCGAGCGAACAACTCGGAATGACCCCCAATATTACCAGAATTGTGAAGCGTGTGATGGACCACAATACCGTGATTCAGCTTGAATTGCATCATCAGCTGCCAGGACCACCCACTTTTCCTCAATAAGTGGGCCGCTGAGGGCAGGTGGTGGTTGGATCCTGGAGACTTGCACACTCTTCTGGGCAGCCGGGAGCACGCCTCCCAGCAGTGCCAAGAGAATAGACAAGCGTGTACTAGCAGGATCATAGAGCATGTGGTCAGCAAATGAAAGCAGATCAATATCTGAAGATAGTATCTTCCCTTTCTTTTCAACATCTGTAATATTCCTATGGTATACACTATGTGAAGATTGAACCCTAATCCAGAACAAAACATATGGTAATGGTATATATAATTTGCAGCAGATTCTTCTACTGTACTTGGCTGTTTACTAATTGGGAGCAGCAGCGGGAGCTCCGACCACAAAGTGCAGGGGCAAACCGCTTAGCACATATAAACATACATGTTCTGATGTATGTAATATATGTGTTGGCTGGTCCCCCCAAGATTGGCAGCACTGTGTGTATCAGGCTTCATGCGGCACCCGGGACTCAGCATAAGGCATCACACTTCTTCTAAGCCCACCCCCATACTCGTGCGAAACTAGCCAATGGAAGTCCGGTGGAGGGCTTAGAAGGAGTGTGATGCAATATGCTGAATCCTGGGTGCCCCATGATGTCTGATACACGTACAGCGCTGCTGATCCCCAGAGGAACCAGCCAGCACGTAAATTACATGCATCAGAACATGTATGTTTATATGCAGGATTGGACAGGTCCCCAGTGGGACAGGGGAAACACCTGGTGGGCCTACTGCCGCCCCCCCCCCCCCCCCCCCCCACCTCCTCCTCTAGGGATCAGGTTCCAGACTGTGCATTTGCATTATACATAATACATACTGTATATTACCTTATGCTGCACAGGCTATGGTGTAGTCTCTACAGTGCGCTCTTATTAATCTGGTACATTATCATTTATGCACTAGCAGTATGAAATATACAGTATATATTGATCAAGGTGCCCAGACCATGTACTCTCTAATGGTTAGCCAAGTTTCTGTGGTAGCTGGCCACACCCCCTTTGCAGACTGGCCACATTACCACTACATTTCCCCAGTAGACCCTTCATGCCCCAGTCCGACACTGTTTATATGTGCTAAGCAGTCCCCTCTGCACCATGTGGTCGGTGCTGCAGCCCCGCCGCTGACTGGGAGTATTGCAGTTGGAGACAGATCTCTCAGCTTCCAAGAGAGACTCACCAGCTGTTAACAGACCACTCTTGATAAAAAATATGGGCCTAATTCAGACTTGATCATAGATGTGCTAAATGTAGCACATCTACGATCATTTTTTAGACTAGCCCCCCCGCATGTCTGGATCTGCCCCCCCCTCCCTCCCTCACACACACACACGTGCGAAAATATTGCACGGCGGCAATGCCTTTGCACCTGACCAGTATCTCCCTACCTGCGCGGCTCCTCCCGGGTCGCAGCAGCTGCATGTGACGTCACACAGCTGCCGCCCCCCCCCCCCCCCCCCCCAATGGTCTGTGCCTGTGTTGTCCGGACCACGCCCCACCAATTGCGTTCTAACGCCATTGGCAAGCTCCATACTGCCCAGCGACCGCCTCTGCCTGTCAATCAGGCAGAGGCGATCACAGCCCTGAGATGCTTTTAGCATCTCACTGGGCTCCCGGGATGTGCACTCCACAAAAGAATTCAGACTGCGACCGCTGAAGCTGCAGCGATACAGTCTGAATTACCCCCTATGTAATTACCAGAAAGTGTCCCTAGAAAACCAGCATCCAAGACTGCATACACTAATTATATATTTACAAAGTGATACAACTGAATGCATAGCTTGTAACCACAGTAGCTTCCCAGTCCCTTTGATAAAGCTGAAGTAATAAAATGTAGTAAGTCTGAGGATACTTTCTCTGCATGATTTTCTGGCCATTGGCTCATTGCTGCCCAACCAACAGTCTTGGACAGATGTAAAATATAGATGATGTTGATTATAATCAGCTCAGAGGACCTGTCTTTAATGATATACCGCGTGCATCTGAAATTGAATTGATGCCCTTCAGCATGTGTAGTTCAGGTGTCCAGTTTTACATGATAAAACAATTCATTCATATGTTACGTTGGTCTGAACCTTAAGGGAGAAATTCAATTGTAGGAGAAGAGGGCGAATTGCTGTCGCCATGGTGTTACAGCTAGTGATGAGCGGGTTCGGTTCCTCGGAAACCGAACCCCCCGAACTTCACCCATTTTACACGGGTCCGAGGCATACTCGTATTCTCCCATATGGCTCGGTTAACCCGAGCGCGCCCGAATGTCATCATCCCGCTGTCGGATTCTCGCGAGATTCGGATTCTATGTAAGGAGCCGCGCGTCGCCGCCAGTTTCACTCGTGCATTGGAAATTTTAGGGAGAGAACGTGGCTGGCGTCCTCTCCGTTTATTAATGTTGATGCAAATATTTGTGCTTATTGCTTAATTGTGGGGATTGGGGACCAGCAGTATTATATAGGAGGAGTACAGTGCAGAGTTTTGCTGATCAGTGACCACCAGTTTTATCCGTTCTCTGTCTGAAAAACGCTCCATATCTGTGCTCAGTGTGCTGCAAATATCTGTGCTCACACTGCTTTATTGTGGGGACTGGGGACCAGCAGTATTATATAGGAGGAGTACAGTGCAGAGTTTTGCTGACAGTGACCACCAGTATATATAGCAGTACGGTACGGAAGGCCACTGCTCTACCTACCTCTCTGTCATCAAGTATACTATCCATCTAGATTCTATACCTGTGGTGCATTTTAGTTTTGCAGTTTGCTGACAGTGACCACCAGTATATATAGCAGTACGGTACGGAAGGCCACTGCTCTACCTCATACTTGCCTACGTGACCCTCTCCATGAGGGAGAAAATGCTCTGTTCCTGGTCTTTCCTGGTAATGTATGATTTCCATAACCTGTGGTGAAACACCTTTCTTATCAATTAACTAGCTCACCACAGGTGATGGCAATCATACATTACCAGGAAAGTCCAGGAACAGAGCATTTTCTCCATCATGGAGAGGGTCAGGTAGGCAAGTATGCTCTACCTACCTCTGTGTCGTAAAGTATACTATCCATCCATACCTGTGGTGCATTTCAGTTGTGCGCAGTATATATAGTAGTAAGCCATTGCTATTGATACTGGCATATAATTCCACACATTAAAAAATGGAGAACAAAAATGTGGAGGTTAAAATAGGGAAAGATCAAGATCCACTTCCACCTCGTGCTGAAGCTGCTGCCACTAGTCATGGCCGAGACGATGAAATGCCATCAACGTCGTCTGCCAAGGCCGATGCCCAATGTCATAGTAGAGAGCATGTAAAATCCAAAAAACAAAAGTTCAGTTAAATGACCCAAAAATCTAAATTAAAAGCGTCTGATGAGAAGCGTAAACTTGCCAATATGCCATTTACGACACGGAGTGGCAAGGAACGGCTGAGACCTTGGCCTATGTTCATGGCTAGTGGTTCAGATTCACATGAGGATGGAAGCACTCATCCTCTCGCTAGAAAACTGCAGTGCCACTCCTAGATGGGCCAGGTGTTTGTGTCGGCCACTTGGGTCGCTTAGCTTAGTCACACAGCAACTTTGGTGCACCTCTTTTTTTCTTTGCATCATGTGCTGTTTGGGGACTATTTTTTTAAGTACCATCCTGTCTGACAGTGCAGTGCCACTCCTAGATGGGCCAGGTGTTTGTGTCGGCCACTTGTGTCGCTTAGCTTAGTTACCCAGCGACCTTGGTGCGCCTCTTTTTTTATTTGCATCATGTGCTGTTTGGGGACAATTTTTTTGAAGTGCCATCCTGTCTGACACTGCAGTGCCACTCCTAGATGGGCCAGGTGTTTGTGTCGGCCACTTGTGTCGCTTAGCTTAGTCACACAGCGACCTTGGTGCGTCTCTTTTTTTCTTTGCATCATGTGCTGTTTGGGGACAATTTTTTTAAAGTGCCATCCTGTCTTGATTGACACTGCAGTGCCACTCCTAGATGGGCCAGGTGTTTGTGTCGGCCACTTGTGTCGCTTAGCTTAGTCACACAGCGACCTTGGTGCGCCTCTTTTTTTTCTTTGCATCATGTGCTGTTTGGGGACTATTTTTTTGAAGTGCCATCCTGCCTGACACTGCAGTGCCACTCCTAGATGGGCCAGGTGTTTGTGTCGGCCACTTGTGTCACTTAGCTTAGCCATCCAGCGACCTCGGTGCAAATTTTAGGACTAAAAATAATATTGTGAGGTGTGAGGTGTTCAGAATAGACTGAAAATGAGTGTAAATTACGGTTATTGAGGTTAATAACACTATGGGATCAAAATGACCCCCAAATTCTATGATTTAAGCTGTTTTTGAGGGTTTTTTGTAAAAAAAACACCCGAATCCAAAACACACCCGAATCCGACAAAAAAATTTCAGGGAGGTTTTGGCAAAACGCGTCCGAATCCAAAACACGGCAGCGGAACCGAATCCAAAACCAAAACACAAAACCCGAAAAATTTCCGGTGCACATCTCTAGTTACAGCGCCAGCAATTGCAGACCGATTTGCACCCTTTGCCTTGCCTAATTTGCACTCCTTTCTCTACCCTATGTGCTTGCTACCTCATGGGGTAACAAACACTTTTGAGTGAGATCCTGCCGCTGTAAAGTGCGGCAGGTGTTGCGCTAATTTGGTCAGGCAAATCCATGTGCCCACAATTGAATCCACCCCTAAGTACGTTTGTTTTTTTAATATGTCACTGGAAGAGGTGGTAACTAGGCCTGAAATCTTTTCTTGCAATTGGTGCATTTGTTATACTGGGTAAGTGAATTTTTGGAAGTTTTCCCTTCACTGTAATTAAAAAACTCGAACACATGAATAAGTTAAATCATAAATTAGGTTAATTCATACATTCCAACATTCCAATTTTTGGAATCGTGACAGGTTGTGTTACGGAGAGTGAATATAAAATATATATAAGGAAGCAAATAAAGCGCAACGTTCCTGCTACCTCAGATAAATCTCAAAGCCTACTAATAAGACTTTAAATACAATACCAACAATAAAATTTGTGACTTTTCATAAATCGCTGGAATTGGACGGTAGTCTTAACCCGAAAATTACTTTTCATCTATGTAAGCCTCAATCTTAAGGCTCAGTCTTAGGTCCT